>NC_143021.1:157713477-157873477 GCF_055824585.1 Amblyomma mixtum
CAGCACACAATGATTGCGTCACTATCCTGTGGTCACATGCCTCGCAGTGCATGTGACCACATAAGCTCCTTCATCGTTTCCTTGAAATACTTTCTTGCCCCAACCTGCAACGCCGGGTACTGAGAACAGGATTTTTTGTACACAGTGCTTTGGGCCTTTTCTTTAGGATGACGCTCTTCCGGGCGAGCCAGGAGGCGTCCGGTGGTGGTAATTGACTTGAGTATTGTTCGCACCCCTTCCTTTCCGAGAATACGAGCCGAGGTTGTGCTGGCACCTTTTACGCATGGTCTGCATCGCGTCTTTGACGCTGGCGTATGCTTGGGCTAGGCGTAGAATTTTTTGCTTGTGTCTTTTTTGGTTTCAGGCGATACGTGGAATGAGCAAACTGTACTATCCTTTTCTTCGGAGGTCAGTAAAAAAAAATAGCCGCCGTATTCGCTTTTACAATGACACGGAAAGCTGCGATCTGCACTCAACGCAGCGCCGGATCCGCATCGGCAGCTTCTCCAGTCCTCAAAGTGACGTCGCGACCTCTCTTGACCAATCACGGGCGGCGGCGCGCCGCGCGGCGTGCCCCGCGGCACAGGCCGCATATTTCGGCTGAAAAAGGCAATTCGCGCTTGTTTTTGCCTTATTTGGATGCGATATTCCAGTATACAGCATGAAAATCTATAGGACGCCGCTGCTAGCCTGATTTTCAAAAAAAGTGCTTCAGTCTCCCTTTAAGTCCTGCCAACACGTCAGGAGATGGAACTCGGCTATTCCGAGTGGAACACTCAAGATTTACACCTTCCAAAGGCAAGTCAAGTAGGGAGCCCGGGTGCTGTGCCGCTAGCTCTGACAGCATCAACAAAGACTGGAATTCAGGCCTATCAGCTGCCATCCCTTGTTAGGGCGACGACAGCCGTTTGCTCCAATAAAGTAGACTGCTCAATTGCTATAGTTCGACCCACGTTCGGGCGCCAAGATATGGGGTCACTCCGCGTCCAGCTGGCCGGGAAGGCGAGGTTCCGTGTCCGCTACACGCAGGCGTTTACTCGTATTCGACACGTTTCCCCAACCCGTGGCGCAGAGTCGCAGCCATGGCAAGTTCGGACGAAATAGGCAATGGTAGAGCGCGCTCGGAAATAGTTTATTGTCCTAACGTGAGGTAAAGCACAGTGCGGAAGAATGTTCTAACCGAGAAAATAGAGGTTCAGCAGCTCACCAAGTCGCCGTCGAAGGGCGTCGGGTAGTCCGGAAGTCGGCGGGCAGGCAGGGGTCCGTCGGGGCAGCTCGCAGGAGGTCAGTGGCAAGAGAGACAGTTCCCGCCGCGAGCTCCTCTTTTTAACCCCTGCGGCATTGCTCCCTAGGGTCAACTTATTGCGCATTCACCCCTTCCTTAAAACTTCACATCGATGGACACTTCCGAGGTGTACACGCGATGTGCCTTTGCGCCAAGCACGCGCCGTGGCGGTCGTCGAAAAGTAGCATGCACCTCGATATCTGCGCCCCGCTTGCGCTTGCTCACGCTTCGCGCCCCGCGCATGCGCAGACAGGCTCTAGCGTACGCCCGTGCGCGTAGGGGCTCCGCCCGTACGCCTAGGATGTGTCCACCGGGTTGGCCCTTAAGACGCCGATGGGGGGCCGTGACGTCATGTCATTGTTGGGAACGGAGACAGTAGCCGAAGTGCGTTCTCTCCACATTCCCGGCGGCGCGCGCGCTCGTCTCGTGACTCCGGCGCATGGGCGATGAAGGATACCAGTATATCCCATGCATAGTACTTTATAAAGTCAGCAATAAAACTCCAATATGGAAGGTTGTCAGGCAGGGAGACACGATCTCGCCGATGCTATTTACTGCCTGTTTAAAGGAGCTGTTCCGAGGCTTGGATGTGGAACAATTGGGGATAAAGGTTAATGGAGAATACCTCAGTAATTTTATACGCCATTGCCTTGCTAAGTCAGCCAGGAGACGAGCTGCAAAGCAAGGTCAATGAGTTAGACAGTCAAAGCAGAGCGGTAGATCCTAAAAGTAACGTGCAGAAGACCAAAGTAATGTTCAATAGCCTCGCTAGGGAACAGCAGTTCACAATTAATAGCGAGGTGCTGGAAGGGGTAAGGGAATATGTGTACTAAGGGCAGGTAGTTGCTGCTGATCCGGATTATGAGAAGGAAATAACTAGAAGAATAAGAATGGGGTGGAGCGCATATGGCAGGCCATCTCAGATCATGAATGGCAGTTTACCAATATCCCTCCAGAGAAAAGAGTATAACAGCTGTATTTTGCCGGTACTCACCTACGGGGCAGAAACATGGAAGGTAACGAAAAGGGTCCAGCTTAAGTTAAGGAGAGCGCAGCGAGCTATGGAAAGAAAATGGTCGGTGTAATTTTAAGAGACCGGAGCGGGCAGAGTGGGTGAGGGAACAGACGCGGATTAATGACATCCTGGTTGAAATTAAATGCATCCTGGTCGGATTGAGCAAGATTGTAATGCGAAGGCAAGATAACCGCTGTTTCTTAGGGTAATGGAGTGGATTCCAAGCAAAAGGCAAGCGTAGGAGGGCCTCAAGAAAGTTAGGTAAAGAAATTTGCGATCAGATCAAGAAATTTGCGGAGATACCGTGGCTGCAGCTTGCAAAGAACAATGTTAATTGTAGAGGCATGAGAGAGGCCTTTGGCCTTTGCCCTGTAGTGGGCGTAGTCAGGCTGATGATGATGACGATGGTTGGTTGATGGAAGCACGAATGGGCCACCGTGTGTAGGTTTGGTCAATACCCTAGAGTCGGTGGGCCGGTAAGGCAACCATCAAATATTCCTGAGGGTGGATCAAATCAAGCATACGTTCAGTGTTGAAATACCGCGAAAAGCACTTGACGGCTAGCATCAACTAGGGGCAAAAAACCCCTCTGCGAATCGGAAGAACCGATGACCTAGACTGCGGTTGGCACGTGCTGCAGAACCAGGCGTCGAGGAGGGACCCCAGGTCGCTACGCCCGTAGTAAGTTCTCCTGTCTCCGACGTTGGAGCCCGTTACATTTGGGGGGTGGCCAGGCATCCCGTGAATAGCAGTTGCACCACTGGAAGAACCTTGGTTCTCTCCCTGCCCTGGCCAGGCAGGTCTGAAAAGTAGGGGTGTGCGAATATCAAATTTTTCGAATACGAATCGAATACGAATACTTAGTTCCGAATATCGAATCGAATATCGAATAATCAAGGACAGACGCATTTAATCAGTACAAAACATTCACTTGGGCATCCAAGAACATCACAGTTCAACTATCGATGATGAAATGAACACAAAAGGTGTGTGTGGCTGCACAAAAAGTATCAAAGTCTCGAACATTATTCTTAGAAGAGTGGAAATATCAGAGAAGATGGCTAGTACACAGCATTGATTAAGGCTAGCTTGCCATCAGCACAAAAGCGCGTTGCTGGGATGACGTAAAAGGTTGTCGTGAAGGAAAACCAGTTGTACCACATGGTCAGACAGAAGTAGTTCCCTTCTAACTAAAACGACTCCTCCAGCTACAGAAAATTCCCTCCCACTTGGCACTGACCTGGCACGTACTGCGAGGTACAGCCTTTGTCAAAAGTTTGGAGCCCAGGGGGTTTACTTTTGAGCCACACTGTGTCGTTCTTAATGGATCTCTAGCGCTCCAAATTTCCTGGACATGAGAAGATTTTTGGTACTGCCTCCTGCAATTGGATAGGACTTCCATGATTGCTCCTGGAGTCCCAATATAAAGCTTGGAAGTGAACCCCCTGGGCTCTAAACTTTTGACAAAGACTGTACTTCGCAGGTATAGCTTCGCAGGTATAGCCACAAAAAAAGCTCACCAGCGCAGTCAGCTACGGCATGGCCCTTGGAGGAAGAAAGAATTTTCCTTCCGTGTAGGCGCCGCCATGTTGTTATATATCTGTCGATAGGGCTTGCGGACCGAAATGCACGCCGGTGCTCACAATGAATATTCAGCTAGATACGAATATTCGCGTCGGGTCGAATATTCGAATATTCCCAGTTCTCTAACCCCTATATTCGCTAGAACAGACACTTACAAGTTTTCGTTTTTTCCACGCACAATAACAGATTGGAATGAGCTAGTTAAACCATTATCCCAAGAGTTTTAACCAATTATTTTTTCTATATTGTGTTGTTCTTTTTCGAAATGTTTCGTTTTTTTTTTTTTGTCTCTTGATTGACTTTGTTCGCCCACCCTGCTTGGACTCAGTGTCCGCAGTATTTTGTAAATAAATAAATAAACACGAATACTTGGATTTCGAATCGAATTCGAATACTAAAAATATAATATTCGAAATATATTCGAAAATTTCGAATATCGCAAACCCCTACTGAAAAGGAATTAAGACAACTGAAGGACCATGGCAAAAACTCGCAGTCCTCACTCCTGTCCTAACTCATATAACCCATAACCTTACAACCGACTTTTCCATCCCTCATATCTCATCTCTAACCCAGGAGTGATCAGGGAAGACTAAGCCGGCCCGCTTCCGCGGCTGTGGGTCACTATAGTAGGTTTCGCTATTGATTTCTTGCCACCTTAGGGTGTCCAAAGCACCAACTGTCTTCGAGCCTCATTTTTTATGCTATAACTGATTTAAGTCCGCTGTCCTTATAGGGTGCGTGCAGGGGAGTGTTATTTTTATCTCTGTATCTTGCCCTCTAGCGAATGCCTTTGGCAGGCCCCGGCAGCTGGAGCAGAGAATGGACGGCCTGCTTAATGTAGTGGCTGCTGCCTGCACATGCGGATGTGAGCCAGGTGACGCAAATTGATTGCAGCTACGACCAGGCATTACACCGCTGGCCCACATGCGAAGGCTCTGCCTACGACTTCAATGCGCTGGTCCGCCCAGAGCCAGTCCTGGGTCAGAGAGCGGTTATGAGAGCTGGACAACCGTCATGTGCCTGTGGCGAACTGACGAGAAAACATTGTGGTCGCACATATCCGAAGCCGTTCCCACACACAGGCCTCAAACGTGAGCACACACTGCAGGCTCTCAGCTTTTAGCGACAAATCGATGGGCGATGGACGTGCGAACTTCGTTTTAGGCGGAGCTGGATCCTTCAACTGTATGAGATGATGTGCCACAACTGTCAGCAGCAGCTTTGGTCACGGGTTTTGACAGCTCCTCAGAAGTGTCCGCGAAACAGTTCCGTTATATTGTTACGTCCAGGGGTACATTAAGAACAGGACGGAGAATTGAAAACAGCTGGGTCCGCTTGCCGAGCACGAGACGCCACGAACCTCCTTCTCCTCATCTTCGGCTTAGTCAGCGACGCCGACCGCGCAGAATCCGTATCGCCTTTTCATGGGCGTCACACTTCCCCCTACGCAGCCGAATCCCGCTGGGCGAGTTAAAAAGCGCCACGCGAATAGTAGGGCTTCAGCCGGGCAACGTGAGTGACTTCAGCTCGCGCTGAACGATGGCCGCTTGCCGTGAGACGAGCTATGCGGTAATTGAGCTCGCTAATTTGCTCAATAATGGCATAGGGTCCATCGTAGTGGCACAGCAGCTTCTGGGACAATCCTCGCTTTCTGATAGGCCGCGACAACAAAACCAAATCACCATGGCTGTATGTGACGTGACGGCGGTGGGCATCGTAGCACGCTTTGGACCGATCTTGGGAGGCGAGAACACGAAGGCAAGCAAGGAGCCGGGCTTCTTCGGCAAGACAGAGTGTCTCAGCGATGGAGGGATCTTCATGAAGCTCGTCAGAAAATGGTCGTATGGGGCCCAGGGTGTAGCGTTGGGGGCGAGCATAGAGTAAAAAGAAGGGGCTGAAGCTAGTAGTCTCATTTCGCGCGGTATTGAACGCGTTCGTGCTGAACGGCAGGACGCTGTCCCAGTTCTTGTACCTTAAATCAACATACATTCACAGCATATTAGTGGTCGGGTGGTTCGTGCGCTCAGTTAGCCCGTTCGTCTGGGGATGGTAAGGCGAGGAATGGCGAAAATGCGATGCGCAGGAACGGAGAAGCTGCTCCACGACGTCAGCGGTGAACTACTGACCACGGTCACTGATGGTAACTTTTGGAGGTCCATGGCGCATAACTATGGTTGATTGTACGCTATAAAGCTTTCGTTCAATTTCATATGGATTATGTAATTCGTCTTGCAAGACTGCAGGTGAACCCAAGTGATCTTCAAGCCAGATACAAAGAAATGTGGTCCGTGCCCACCCCTAGGACATCCTACGATGAACAATCTTCATCTTACACGTTGCCCTCACTGCTAAATTTACTAAAGCGAGCGGAGTTTGATCCTACCTGCAACAAAAACGATATCGTCAAACGCTTTTGCCAACTTGTTTTTTTTTTCAGGACTAAAATAAGAATTCCATTTTGTTCGCGACAGCTTCTGTTTATACTTTTAATTATTTGCACCGGCATTTTTGTTTGTGTTTCTTTTGTGTTTGCCACTTTTAGTGTGTATTGTTGAATGCTCTTTGATACTTGTCTGTTTTGTAACTTTGATGTATGAGTGGCCGTCATCTTGCTGTTTCCTGACTAGTAAGGGGTCGGGACCTCGTCAAGCTCTCCTAATTTTTAGTCCCGTGCTCCTCTTTCTGGAAAGAAATAAAGGTTATTGATTGATTGATTGATTGATTGATTGATTGATTGATTGATTGATTGATTGATTGATTGATTGATTGATTGATTGATTGATTGATTGATTGATTGATTGATTGATTGATAGCAGAAAAGAGGACACACCATACGCTGTAGACGAGGCAAGGGCTGCCGTTTCACAATACCGAGTAAGGTAATCGACGCAAACCACTATCCAGCGGTTCCCATGATAGGATTTCGGAAACGGGCCCCGGAGATCTATGCAGACTTGCTCAAACGGTGCTGCAGACGGTTTCACAGGGTGAAGCTGACCAGATGCAAGGCTAGTAGGTCGTTTGTATTGTTGACACTGAGTGCAGCTGGCGACGTACCGCTCGGTCGTGGCCCCCATTTTCGGCCAATAGAAGCGTGCCTGGGTACGGTGGAGCGTCCGTGCTGAACCAAGATGTCCAGATGTAGGGTCATCGTGCATTGCCTGCAAGACAGAGGTGTACAGGCTCTTCGGAACTACCCCGAGGAAGCGGTGACACGCACAATAGCTTTTCTTCCACAGAAGACCATCTCGCCCACAAAAGTGGCTGGCATTGGAAGGGTCTTCAGCCTCCGCAAGCAGAAACAGTAGGGTTAAATCTCTCTGCTGTTCCGCTTTGAACGTTGCGACATCAGGAAAAGCAGGTGACACTGACGCGACGCAGTGGTCGAAAGTATCGATGTTAGGCTCCGACTCAAGAAGGGGTAGCCTCGAAAGACAGTCCGCGTCAGCGTGACGGTGACCACTCTTGTAGACAACTTTGTTGTCGAACTCTTGTAGCCGGAGAGCCCACCGTGCAAGGCTCCCGCACTGCTCACGAAGGTTAACGACCCAGCAGAGGGCATCATGGCCGGTGACAATGGTGAACGGGCGTCCGTACAGATAGGAACGGAAACGCTGTGTGGCGAAGACGACGGCCAAGCATTCTTGCTTGGTGACTGTATAATTGCGCTCCAGCTTGCTGAGCGAGCGACTCGCAAACGCAACAAGGTGCTCTTTGTTGTCGCATCGCTGCACGAGAACAGCGCCGAGGTCGACACCGCTGGCGTCGGTATGAATCTCTGTGGGAGCGGAGGGATCGAAGTGGCGAAGTACAGGGTAGGACGTGAAAAGGAATTTTAGTAGGCGGGAGGCGGAGTCGCACTCAGGTGTCCACTCGAAAGCCACATCCTTCTGATGTAGAACTGTGAGGGGGTAAGCTAAATCTACAAAGCGATGAATAAAGCGGCGAAAGTAACAGCATAAGCCCAAGAAAATCCGCAGCTCTTTGACAGACTGTGGTGGCTTGAACGACTCGACAGCTGCATTCTTGGCTGGATCAGGTCTGACGCCGTCTTTATCAACGAGGTGTGCAAGCACTAACGCTTGACGCGCACCGAAATGGCACGTTTTAGAGTTAATCACAAGGCCAGCTTGGCGCAAACAGTCCAGGACGAGAGCTAAACGGTCGTTGTGCTCACTGAACGTCTTTCCGAAAATGACAACATCGGCGAGGTATCATATGGATATTTCCCATTTCAAACCGCAGAGTATAGTGGCCATAAATCTCGCGAAAGTGGCGGACGCATTGCAAAGGCCGAATGGCATCACATTAAATTCATAAAGGCCATCAGGCATAATAAAGGCTGTGTTTTCTTTGTCCGAGGGATGCATAGGGTTTTGCCAATACCCCGACCCAAGATCGATAAAAGTAGGAGGCTGAAAAAACGCAGTCGATGGCATTGTCGATTCGAGGTAGGGGGTATACGTCTTTTCTTGTGACGCCATTCAGACGACGGTAATCCACGAAAAAACGCCATGATCCATCCTTCTTCCGAGCAAGAATTAACGGAGCAGCCCAGGGACTCGATGACTGTTGTATAACACCTTTAGTTGACGTATCTTTCACTTGCTCATTGATCAGCTTACGTTCAGACGGGCACACTTGGTAGGGCTTTTGCCGGATAGGATATGGGGCGCTAGTGTCAACCCTGTGAGGGATCCGAGACGAGGGGATGGAAGGTGGGCCGCCGGGCTGTGAAAAGTCAAACATGGTGGAGTGTCGCAGAAGAATGGCCAACAGAGCACGACGATCATGCGTGGAGAGCGAGTTGTCGATCATGCTAAGTAACTTGGACTTGTCACAAAACTCTGGCGCTTCCGAGTCCCAGGTGTCGGTAACCAAGGTAACGGACACTTGTGAGTCGTGGCTGCACGACGCAAGCTTCTGGCCTTCAGGCAGAACTACAGATTCTGTCGATTCTGCCCACAGTTCAGTGCAACCGTTGGTGACGGAAACCATGGCACGAAGAACCAAAACGGTCTTCTTCTTGCAGGTCAGATGGTTCGGTTCCACAGTCGCGTCAAACACGTCAACAGTAGTGTCGGGACAGGAAACCTGTACGTATACGGTCGAAGAAGGAGGAATGGCAGTATCTCGGGTAGAAACGAGCACACTCTCTCCACTGCAAGATCCTTCCACAAGGCCAGTGGTAAAACATTTACCGACGCCCAGCTCACCGGTGTGACAGTCGACGTTGGCGCCACACATCTGCAAAAAGTCGAGCTCAAGGATGACGTCGTGCGTCGATCGGGCGAGCACCGCCACTTCCGTGCTGAACACTTCACTCGAGGAAACCTTAAAACTACACACTCCAATTGCAGGCAACGGTTCGCCACTCACACCACAAAACTGGACATTTTTGTCCCACCGAAACAAAACTTTGCGTCCCAGGAGGCACTTAAACGCAGCGCTCATAACAGAAACAATAGCACCGATATCCATTAAAGCCATCACACGTACAGCATACACTGGCACATGCACTTTGTTCCGCAACATAACTACAGGCAGGGGTATCTCTTCTGGCAGCAGACTCCCACCGACCTCACCCCCATCGGTCGCGCCGACTAGTTTTCCGGCGGAGGGGAGGAGGAGCGGCGTGGGGGTGATGGACATCGACGAGTGCGGGAAGCTGGAGGTGGAGTCACGCTTCTATCCGATGCCGGCGAACGATTCCGCATTTGTGCAGGCCATGGGTTGTCGAAATCAGGCGGGTAGGACGGGCACCCAGAAGGAAGAGGTTGGTAATCCTGCCGCGCAGGATAGCCTGGGGAGCGGTAACGGGATGGTTGGCGGCGGGGACAAAATCGCGAGATGCGACCGGGCTGACCGCAGCGGTAACATACAAGAGAGGGACCAGTAGCAGGTTTAGCCGACAAGAAGTCTTCGTGCCTAGTATTGGGCCAAAAGTTCTCGTTGTATGTGGCCGGCGTATGCTGGTAAAAGCGGGGCCGATGCGATCGCGGTATGTTGCACGGCCGCAGCCCTCGGAGCACTCGGTGCTCTTATAAGTGCGCTGAGTTAACTGCGGCTGGCGGAGGAGGGCACGTGGGATACTCAGGAGGGAGCACTGAACTATTCCGAGTGAGTTCCAGTGACCTGGTCAACTTTTCACGAACGATCTGGCGGATCGTGGCAGCCAGATCACATGACGGTGTTCTGTCTACGGCTGCCACTGTCGTCACTCCGGCCGAACGTCCGAATTTCGGTCTGATGCGACGCATTTTCAATGTCTCAAACGTGCGGTAGTGCTGGACGACGTCATGCACAGACTCGAGACCTGCTTTGCCGATAAGAAAAATATAAATGTATTCGGTAAATCCTTAAAGTAGGTGGCCAACTTTGTCTTCTTCTATCATGCCAGGAGAGACGACCTTGCGTAAGTTAATGGTTTCTTCAATGTACTTCGTACAGGTCTCTCCGGGAAGCTGAGCCCTTTGCTCAAGCGCTTGTTCAGCCCGCTTCTTCTTGGTGACAGAGTCGCCTAAGCACTTCTTGAGCTCCTCTACAAAGCGGTCCCATGTCGTAAATGAATCCTCGGGGTTGTCATACCAAATTAGGAACGTGTCGATTAGGGAAAAGACGACGTTGGCAAGTCGGACGGAGAAGCTCCACTTATTGTAGCGACAAACACGTTGGTCCCAAGCTGCACAGGTAATCGGCCCAACATTGGAAAGAATGGTCTCACGCTGGTCCTTTGTAGGGCCAATTTTGCCAGTTGTCAATATTGGGCCAGTCATGTGTGTTGCTTGGGGTAGTGGGTAAGCCATTCATCCACGTCCTCGCTAGTTGAGCCTGCGAACGGTCGTGGCTCCCGGAAATGCTGCCATGAACTGCTGGGCACAGACCTCGGAGCGTCGCCGTCCAAGGACATCACGAGCACAGAATTTGCAGAGATTGCCGAGATGGCACAGTTGCAGAGTTGAGCCGGCTGCTAGGCCTAGCCTTGATTCATGCTAGCGGACGGAGCCGCAGCAATGAACTCTCTCAAGACCGGAAGCCAAAGACCCTTTATTTCCGCCAGCGTCTATATTTATAGGGCTGAACAAGCGCCGTCGACCGGATCGTGTAGTGCGCCCAGGGGGTGACGAAGAAGAAAGGAACGCGTCCAGTACTTTTTCTGGCGACGACTCTAGCGTCTCACGAAGAGTTGAGGAACCGTGTAACCCTCAAGGTGGTGTAGAAGCAGGGTTGCTGCCACGTGTACTCGTCGGAGTCACCAGCGTGCTTGAACTCGAATGTTCAGTGCTTGTGCCCGATGATGCCCTCGATGCTGCTTGAGTAGGCAAGGTCGAGCGGCCGTTGTCATTCCACACAATCTCCGTCGACTGTGGAACAGAAATGTCACCGACATAAGGCATCCGGTGAATCCTGTTGCGGACTAAAACCTTAGTCAGTCTCCACCACATAGGAGCGCGGTCGGACTGCGGGGGTAAGTACCACCGCAGGAGTTTTTACATCTCGGACCCAAACACGTTTCCCAGCTTCTAGATATCTCTGACGACTGACTGTATGTCTTTTGTCGTAATGCTTCTTCTGAAGCTGGCGTGCCTGCCGATCCTTGCAGTGCAAAGTGGTAGATGACGGCAATTTGAGTCCCAACTGTCACCTAGCCATTGGCAACCTTATCCTCAATCTTCTACCTAACAACTGCGCTGGGCTGTACCCAGTGGCACCCAGAGTATTACGATAGGCCAACAATTCCAGAAATGAATCTCAAAACTTGGTGAAGATGTCTTTGATGGTGCGAACCATTGGCTCAACTTCACCGTTCAATTGCCGGTATTTAGGGCTTGACGTTCTGTGTTCGAAACCATACTGACCGGCAAAGGAGGAAAATAGATTTGAAGCGAACTGAGGTCCATTGTCGCTTCTTACTAGCTGCGGGATGCCTAACCGAGCAAAGATTCTTTCGATAGCATTTATAACGTCAACAGAAGTGGTATCCTTGAGGTAAATTGCATCTGGATATCTTGAGTAACAGTCAACTACCAACAAATAATCATGACCAATGTGCTTGAACAAATCTATGCCAGCCTCCTCAGATGGAATCAAAGGAGTTTTTGTAACCATAAGTTGCTCCTGACGAGGGATTCGTGTAGATGCAGATTGTCAACACCTGAGTACCTTGTCACGGATCTGTTGAGACATGTCAAACCACCAAATAGCTTCTTGCGCCTGTTGACGCATTCTATTTATACCCTGGTGACCCTCGAGGAGAAGTTCTAACGTCACCTTTTGGAGAGATGCAGGGATGACAAGTCCATGGTCCTTGAAGAGAATAGAATCTATAAAGGACAAATCACCTCTATATTCCCAATACTTTTTCGTATATTTTGGAAGCCTTGCCTTACACGGCCAATCCTGAGTGCAGTATTGAGCTAAAAGAGTACATTATCCATCCTGTTGTTGATGGCTGCGAACGTAATCAAGACTTGTTAGACGAGTTTCAGTAATGGTTGAAATATGCAGCTGTAAGAATTTTTCGACCACATCCACTTGTTGGGGAGGTGGAGCTACTGAAGTGCGAGACAGCGTGTCTGCAGTAGCAAGCTGCTTACCAAGAACATAAACAACTCGGAACTGATATCGCATCAG
This sequence comes from Amblyomma mixtum, assembly GCF_055824585.1. Lineage (NCBI taxonomy): Eukaryota > Metazoa > Arthropoda > Arachnida > Ixodida > Ixodidae > Amblyomma > Amblyomma mixtum. The sequence goes on from NC_143021.1 coordinate 157,725,999, forward strand.
TTTGATACAGAAGCTCTGAACGCTAGGAGGCATCGTGTCAAGATCTGACTTCTCTAGAAGGGTTACTAGAGGCTGGTGATCCGTTTCCACAATAAATGAGATGCCACGAATGAACTGGTCAAACCAGCAAATTGCCCATGTCACTGCTAGAGCCTCTTGTTCGGTCTGGCTATAGCGTTTTTCTGTCTCTAACAGTGCACGAGATGCCGTTGCTACAGGACGTAGCTCGCCAGTGGGCTGTTCTTGCAAAAGAACTGTGTCAATTCCAAAAGAACTGCCATCACATGAGAGAGTTGTGTTGTAGCTTGGATGATACTTAGCTACACACAGTGAAGATGTGAGCATTGACTTGACCTCGTTGAAAGCTGACTCTTGCATAGGACCCCAGTACTAGTCGCTATGCTTGTTTAGGAGTTCTCTAATCGGTGCTGTAGTCTGTGACAGATTTGGAAGGAAGCTACCAATGTGATTCATGCCAGGAACCGGTGAACACTGAAAATCTGTCCGAGTTCGTAAAGACCGGATAGCTTCAAGCTTGTCAGGACTCACTCACAACTACACCTAGAAACTCTGTTTGCCGTTATCCAAAACAACATTTGTTTTTGTTAAGCTTTACACCTGCTTTGCTGAGACGATCCAGAACTTCAGATAACTTCTGGTCGTGTTCCTCTTTCTCTTTCCCAAAAAACAAAATGTCATGAATCATAATGACAACGTTAGATTGGCCTTCCAAGATTCTAGCCATTTCCCTTTGAATGAATTCCGTAGAAGATGTTATTCCCAGTGGTAAATGACAGTAGCAGTAGCGTCCAAAAGGCGTGACGAATGTAGCGAATTCCTGACAATCTTCCAAAAGACGGATTTGATGAAATCCAGCAGTGGCGTCCAGCTTTGAGAAAACTTTGGCATCACCTGCCTGTCCTAGGACCCATTCAACCGTAGGTAAAACATGCCTTTCCCTGGGAACCTCCTTGTTAAGTTTGGTCAGATCCACACAGAGGTGGTGTCCACCTGAAACTTTAGGAACCATTACCTCGTTCTCCTCATCTGCGGCTTTGTCAGCGACGCCGATCGCGCAGAATAGGTGTATCGCCTTTTCATGGGCGTCCCAATATAATAAGCACAGCCAGGTACGAAAACTACAGGATTCCGCATAGGAAAGGCCACAAGCGGTTCCGATGGACAGCGATGAGTGGCGCTACGGAAATTCAAGACGTCCCAAAGAGGGCACATTTGGATTAGCTGATTGTCGCGCACGGATAGCGATGCATACTATGTGGCACTGGATGGTACTATAGGTACCCCCAGCCACACGGGGTACGTTCACATGCTAAGGTCTGAGTCGTTGCAGTAGCCTTCTGTACCGAATCGAGCAGTGATAAATAGTGGCAGGCGAAACTTCCGCTGATAGCTTATGGGGAGCCACAGAGAGCGAGCTTTAACCGAAAACTGAAGACAAATAGAACTTGGCGATAAACTATGCATCACTGCGTTCATATGACAATTCCTTCAGTTTCACTTAAAACAGTGCATAGAAGTTATAGAAATATAGAAAAAAAACTAAATAGGCAAATTGCCACCCTCAGCCATTTAGGCAAGCAAACTTCAATGCGTCAAGACTATTTTTTTCTTCCTGAGGGATCCTTGGAGGTCAGGCTATACTGAAGGTGGTTATACATGTATAAACCTTCTGGTTCAAGTTCTTGTAGACAGCCTCAGTTTTACAGCGCATTTCATTCCTAAAATAGACCACGGAGTCGTTTTAGTTCCCGAAGTGACCAGTCTGAATGAAATGCTGGAAGAATCTGCAAAAGCAATGCTTCCAGCAATGAATGCGCCTTTTACATCTGGACTAACATCTAAATAACCAGGAAGAGCCATGAAGCGACTATTGCAAAGAACAAAAATTTTGTGTTCCGCTTCCCAACAAGACACTCACAAGACATCAGGCAACTACATGGAGACGGCTACAAACCAACTCATACCCAAGTCGCTATATATACAGTAAGATTTGGCCTACGCAATACACTCCAGAATGCTTGTGGTGCGGAGAGATAGCCACCCTCTACCACTCCACATGGGGCTGTCGGGCGAGCCCGATAGAGCCCAAAACTACACACCCGTCAGTGGAGCAGTGGGAGGAGTTTCTGTCCAGCTCCTACCCGCAAGATTAGCTTGCGCTGGTTAAGCGGGCCGAGGAGGCAGCAAGAACCAATGGGATCCTGTACCTAGGAACATAAGCTGCTGTTCAAGACTCCAACCCCTAAACCTCGTCCCATTTTGCGGAATAAATTTTTATACTACTACCCCTACCACTGGCACCGCGCGGTGGTTCAGTGGTTACGGCACTCGGCTGCTGACCCGAAAGACGCGGTTTCGATCCCGGCCACGGCGGCTGAATTTCGATGGAGGCGAAATTCTAGAGGCCCGTGTACTGTGCGATGTCAGTGCACGTTAATGAACCCCAGGTGGTCGAAATTTCCGGAGCCCTTCACTACGGCGTCCCTCATAGCCTTAGCCGCTTTGGGACGTTAAACCCCAATAAACGAAACCAATAAACCATACTACCACTGACAAGGCGCAAGCTAGCGTGAGGAACACTGCCAGAGGCGGGCTAGCTAGCCCCACATCCTCAGCGCGGCGACGTCCGTGCAGCAGGAACCGGGCTACACGTCGGCGCGAGTGGCGACGAGGCAAGTACAAGGCCGGGACGCGTGTCGCGCACCTCTCGGCCCCGTTTGTGTTTCGACAGTGTTGACACGCTCCCTCGGCGGCGCAGGCGAGAGTGGCCGAGGGAGAGTCTCCTTCGCCGCGTGCTCTGATTTGCAGTGGCGGCCACCCTTTCCCCGGCGCGACGTTTCGCTTTCGGGAGAGCGGCCGGTTTCACTTGCTAGCGAGCTGCCGCGCTGCGTACTCGCCGCTGCTCCTTCGCCGACGCTAGCGGCTGGGGTGCGCGTGTGTGTTGTGTGCGTGTGTGCGCGAGTGGATACGCCGCCATGTCCTGGATTACTGCCGCCCGCTGGCAGCCGCTGCTCCTCGTCCTGTGCGTCTTCGCCGCGGCGCCGGAACGTGCGGGTGAGTGCAGGGAGATGCCTCTGTGCGAGCTTCACTCATTCCTCGGACAGTTCCTGGACTTGAGGAAGCGCACTCGGGTCGCGCGACAGTCTAGCGGGACGTCCATCCCTTATCAAAATGGTCTATAGACAGTCTATAGACTTCTTATTGACTATATTCACTTCCTATATATATATTGCTTTTTGTCTATTCATAGTCTATAAACTGTCTATAAACAAGAGTCTACTAAAAGTTTATGACCATAAATCTATAGATTGTCTATAGACTGTCTATAGCAATTGTATTGCCTAAAGACTGTTCTCTAGGATTTGTCTATAGACAGTCTAGATACCTTATAGACAGAAGTCTATAGGCACTCTATAGATTGTCTAAAACTTTTTTTTTGTAAGGGCACATATCCTCGGCACGAGAACTTCGTCGCAGGCCTTCCGCTTGTCGGCGCGACCCAGGCGCTGACAATGCAAACCCGCATCTGGGAACAAGGAATACTTTCGATGTTGCGCTGCGGCGCAGTAGGTGCTATTCGTGACAGCAACGGTAGCGTTACTTCTTGCCCTTGTGACTAGCAGCCAACGCGAGCAGAGAAGACGTCCACAGCTGACGACATAGCGCCAAGTCCTGCAGAAACGCTGCCTTCAGGCTCTGCATGATCTGCTCTGTGAGTCCACTTCAAGCGCAATTCAAATGGCAACCGCTTTTGAACCACCATCTTTGTCGTTCAGTTCCCGGGTCGATGTACACGATTTTATTTTCTAGCGTTTCTTCCCCTGTATTAGTTCCATGCATTCCCTTGTTTATGTTCGTCTCCGCACCTTCCACGGCGCGGTTAGCTCCCTTTGTCGTTGAATCCGAAGGCAAGATGTAATTGCGTCTGCGTGCTAGTCGCTTCGTTGGTTCTTGTGTTACTTCAAGGGTTGCCGGCCGCTGGATTCAGACACATTCCCGACAGAAAATGCGTGCGATTTTTCGGATCAGAAGAGCACTTCCGCTGACTGCACATGTACGGCGAGCGCCTGCGAACGGAGCGTGTCATACGGTGGTACTGGGTGAGTTTAGGGTAAGGTTCTGCTGGCCGCTCCGATGGTCGGTGTTCGAGCCGATGCTCCGCCACCTCGGGGGTTGCCAGTGGCTCTGCATATGAATCGTCTTTTCATTGAAATTAGAGCTACTTGTCTACTTAACAAGCAGGTTTAATGTTTTGCGCTGCAGTTGTGCGAGGTCACACCGCCTTGGTCTCATCTTCTGGAAGTCCGCCATGCGTAAGGCGACATGTGCAGGGTTGGATTGCGCAAGTGCAAACGTGTAGTTTCTGACGTCTCTCACTGTAGACGGCAGCAACATCGGCTGAAACCGAACTCCGTTGTGTACGTTACATTCGTTACTCTCCAATTCCGATTTAGGGGTGCCTACACGTGCTCACGTGACATCCCATTTACTAGTAACAGCGCAAATGAGTGTTGCGACGGCTATAAAATCGAAGATAACGGCAACGATACAAACTGAAATTAAAGAATTTCTTCTAGAGCGCTGGCTGGAGCACTGGCAGGGCTCCATTTTCTATTTCAATGCAGAATATCTGGAAGAATTTAGATAGTAAGAGTCTATAGATGGCTTGCGCATGACGTCAGGGGCGCCATGATAGTGCTCCATTCATATCATTCACTGAGCACGTCGGAGCTGGCGAATATAAGCAGATTAAACATGTGTGCAGCCTTTCAATATTGTCCGCCAGCATGATGGCTGCTACGACGTCACTACTATGACGTCATTTCATTGTGGAAGCCAAGTGAGAGCTGAGGTAACAGTGGCTGATTTTAGGCATCGCGCCTCACCATTTCTGTCCCAATCAACTCTCCTCCATCTGCTGTTTTGGCCACTGAAGGCAAATTCTGCACTGCTTGTCTGCGACACATTTGTTTTCAGGGTAACGTACACTTTGCTCACTGAATAAGACAATTCGAAGTGCTTCACAACGCATCCCTTTGGCTGCTCAGAATACCGTACCAGTAGGTCCAGCGGCGTTAGCTCCACACATCCACTGAATGCCGGCAGTAGACGTCTGCAGTCGTTTTTGCGTCTGCAGCACTAAAAATCTCCAAAGCGGCTGTATTTCTTCACGACTTTTGCCCTGGAGACGGAGTCCGCCCAACGCATCGAGGCTGCTGCATGACTGCACCCGTTCGTCGAGACGCGCGCCCTGCTATGTCCGCGCTTGTGGGCGCGCTCGCAAGGCCGCTGCTTTCTCAAGGACTGCGAGCGAGGCTCCAGTGCGCCTTTTTTCTTTCGCATGGGAGCGCCGGAAACGGAACGTGCGGCACTGGCAACGGGCGTGCAGCCGCTATGAGGTCAAAAACTGGCGGAGCAAGAACCGCAATCAGGGCTACAGCGAGGAGGCGCTGACTCGTAGTCAAGGAACAGGTGTTAGTCTGGTGTGGGCAAGTACTTGCTTCTTATGCCGCCTCGTGATGTAACCACTTCTTACTGCCTACAGCCCTGCCTGCCGCTCCATGCATACTTGCGGGCTACAACAGACCAAGATTCGACGGAGCGCTTTTTCTTTATCAAAGCGTGTTGCTCGGCGAGTTGGTGACTGAACATCTTAGAAGAAGAAAAAACGCAAAAAGACGAGACAAAGAACCGCTAGCGCCATATATAGGAAGAAGGTCCGTGCCATATACTTTTCGAGTGCGGAGTGTCGTGGTCCGTAGGCGCGCAGCTTAGACAGGCGTACGGCCCGCCCCAGCTGCATTGAATCGTGCCAGAGAAATTGAAGTGCTACGCAGCCTAAAAAATGTTTCTTATGCGGTCAGTCTGAGCCACGAAAGGTACATGCTGCACCTCTTGGCAGCAGTCCGCCTTGAGCGTGCCGCAGAGGACGGAGTGGGCTGGAGAGGAAAGACGCGGAAGACAACAACGGCGCGCAGAAAGGGCATGCGCGGGCGATGCTGCCGACAGGAACGAGATGCCGGCGCGACTTTTTTAGGCACAACTCAGACAGCGATTTTAACACGCCGTGAGGACAAACCATAGCTCTGCTGTTTCCTTGCAACAGAGAACACAGGAAGTAAAAAACAGCGCAGCGACGACGGACAAGACAGAAGGAAGAAGGACAAGCGCTGACTAACAACTGAGGTTTATTGGAAGAAACGCATGTATTAATACCCTCCAAAAAAGAACCAGGATGCATGCTACCCTGCAATTATTTCTAATCATAGGAATCAAGATACTTAATCTCACAGTCGGACTGTTTGGCACTTCTCAATTTCTTGCGCTACGAGTTCACGTGAAGTAAAAAGTTTGCTTGCGATAAACCATTCTTTTTTCTGTGTACAAGCGCAGCCAGTGGCTGGTACCGTAATTTGACTAGAGTCGCTGCATCTGTGTCCAAAAGCACTTTCCCCGCCGCGGTGGCTCAGTTGTTATGGCGCTCGGCTGCTGACCCGAGAAGACGCGGGTTCGATCCCGGCCGCGGCGGCTGAATTTCGATGGAGGCGAAATTCTAGAGGCCTGTGTACTGTGCGATGTCAGTGCACGCTAAAGAACCGCAGGTGGTCGAAATTTCCGGAGCCCTCCACTACGGCGTCCCTCATAGCCTGAGTCGTTTTGGGACGTTAAACCCCAATAAACCAAACCAAACCAACCAAAAGCATTCATGATGTAAACAGCGCGAACTACAAGGGTCAAGAAAAGAAGGGACACAGGACGAGCGCTGACTCGCAACTAAAAGGTTTATTCACTGAAACCTTCTTATATGAAGAAACAATCAAAGGGAAGAAACAACACAAAAAATTAAAGAATAAAAAACCATGAAACGCAAATTCGTCAGGTGCTCCCGAGAAAATTCATCTCCCTATCGCAAAGGAGAACAGATGGTTTTCTGACGCAATTCATTTGATGCCCTGCGATGTGAAAAGCCTCGACAACTTCTCGTGTCGTCTGGTCACTGTGGGTGTATAGTACACGTGTTTGATTGAATAATGCAGTGCATTTTTTTCTTACTACAGGTTTTTGTTTATTTCTTTTGTTTTCTACATGTGCTTTCTGTTCTTATGTATAGCACATTGGCGCTTGCTCAATATTATTTTGTGTTGTGTGTCATTGCTCCCCCCTATGTAATACCCTCGATTGAGGGCCTTTAGGGGTTTATTGAATAAAATAAAAATAAAAATAATTATTTCTTCATATAAGAAGGTTTCAGTGAATAAACCTTTTAGTTGCGAGTCAGCGCTCGTCCTGTGTCCCTTCTTTTCTTGACCCTTGTAGTTTGCGCTGTTTACATCATGAATATCTACCAACTCGCCCAACTGAACGTTTTGCTAAACCAAAAGCACTTTCGTACAGCGCTGCCCCGCAACGTATGGGTGTGGGCGCCTGAGAATTTGATCGGTTCATTTCGTTATACAACACAAGATGCGAAGCACGAAACCTTCGGCGGCACCAGGCTATCGGTTGCCGGCCCTGTCGCACGCTGCTCCGCGCTTGTTTCCAGCGGTGCGGCTGCGCAGTTGAGCGTCGCTGACCCCAGGGCGACGCGCAAGCCACGTCGCGGGCACGCGACATCGTCCCGTGAGAACGGAAGGCAACAATGGTCTTCGGCTTCCCGGGGCTTTGTTCCTCGGAGGCCCGGTTTTGAGAGCGATCTACTCCCCTTGGAATGCGCCGCCAGTTATGCGCGAGTGTAACAATGAACGCAGACAGGCACCCTTTTGCTTGCTTGCTTACGTACAAATGGTGGATGTTTTGAGTGCCTTTTACTTTGTCTGCGGAGCCGACGAAGAAAATACACTCGGCATTCCCGCGCGCACCCGAAAGGAAAACAGGTACCGCTTGAAGGAACAATATCACTACGGTTCATTGTTCGTCAACGGCGCATCAAAGACGGGACAGAACGGAGACAGATGCACTATCGTGAGCAAAAGTAATAGAGCCCCCGTCGTGTCCCGTGCCTTGCCGCTCAACATGGGGGCGCCACACCCGACGAAGCACGCCTAGTGTCGGCACCGTCCGATGAATACGTAACCTACTCACTCATATTTCACCATGCTTCCTATTACTTTTTCGATTTATCCCTCTGGCTGTTTTGAAGCCAGGATCCTGTATTTCTTTTCGACGTATAAAGTCACCGGCTGCGAAGAGATAATCGCGAAATTTACCACAGGCAGGGCTTGCACAGTAGCTGTTGAATGTTTGCGCACATTCTTTGAGGGTCTGCTAGTGTATGTTAACGAAGCCCCAGTGCTGGTAACGCGCATGCACCAAAATTGTCCGCGATGTCTTTTTTTTCTGCTCCGGCTAAGACACCAGCACTTTCTCACACGCGAATGGCTCAGACCACGACACAGAAAGGAAGCTCTGCGTACAAAGGTTGCTCAGGTGCGGACGTAAGTAAACTGATCACGATGTTTCATTCTGAATGCAATCACGCGTTGCCGGTCAGAGATTATACAACACCGTTGGTCCGTGAGAGAGCTCACTAAAGTCCACTGCCAGCACGCGCATATCAGAGCTCGCAACTTCAGTTCGGGGGCACGTAAGAAATGGTTGAAGGCAGTAGCGCGCTTTGTTTACTTTTGTGCGCACCTGTATTCGACCGCCTCGAGTGCTGTGGAAACGGTGCAAGCGAACTGTGCATTCAATTTAGTCGTCATCATTCCTGCGAAGATCGGCGAATTTGCAGATAGATTTTTGGCGCACACTCTATAAATCGCGATTCTGGCGACTGTCACAAGCCTCAGAGATGTATGAAAAATTGGTTGTATTTTTTCTTAACCTTAGTGACTACTGTCAGGGAATACACCCTGCTCTCAGTTGTGAACAGTCCTCCCTCCGCATCGCTAGCCTGTTTTTTCACAATCCTATCAACCGTATTTTACAGACAACTACACAGCGGTACTTTCAGGCCGCCAATTAGACATTTGAACCTTAAAGGGTCCTCTGTTCTCCCATCGTGACCACACTGGCAACTGCTCAGATCTCTTCTCTGTTTCATTTCTATATTCCCAAGTTATGCTAGCCTCAAAGAGCTGCTGTGGCGATTGAAATGGCCAGAGAACGTAGCGACTATTTTCTGCTCATCACGTAGACTCACAAACTCATTAGGTTGTTTTATATAATTCTAGCGTGCTTTTTCACGCTTTCGGTTTTGTTGCCTACTTTCGCTAGCGTTATAGTGCGCATGCTTCGAATAAGCAAATCATTTCAAAGTCGGTGTTTGCACAGTGTCTCTGTTGGCCTGCGCGTTTTTTTATTGCCATCAAGTTCGAATCCCCGCTCCAAAATCAAGTTTTCCGCCGTGCTTACCCTGGACGAATTCCCAGTAAATTTATAAAAATACTTTTCTGTCTTTACAAAGCTGCTCACCACTACACATTACTCAAACTTTATACTTTTATTAGTCCAAGTTATTGCAATTCAGAGGTAAAATCCAATGTTATTGCTCGCCATGTAGTTCGCGTGGTATTATTCGTGAACTGTGCTTTCATCCCTTTCTTTCTTTTCTTTTCTTTAACAGAAATACTCCTCATGTCATTGTTTGTGACTTTATGCGAACTGCCAATGAAGGGGGCCTGCGGCTCTGTCAAACTGGCTTTTCAGCAGCTGTTTCTGCAGGCTTCCTGCATAATGTAAAAAGATGTAATTAAAGTCATACTATTATTATTATTATTATTATTATTAACGATAATAATAATATTTTATAATTATTATCGGGTTCACGGATATTCCTTGGAAAAGTAGCTTCCTTGTTACCTTCTACTACAACAGCTGAACTCAACAACTCAATATGAAACGACAAAATGACGCCAAAGGGGGCCCTGCAACCAATGGCTGATTCTCATTACGTCGCGGTTAATCCGTCTCTAGTTCTCTCTCAGGCACGGATAATGCATGTCACGCTAGTGTAACAGGCATTAACGACGGAATAACCACGATGTGAAAAAAAATCGTAGACACCATCGGCTCGATGGCCTCATTTGAAGAGCATTTGTCACTTCGTCATTGAATCGTGTCCGAGCGTGGCATACCTCACTCGCATTTTTCTAGTCTAGAAAGTTTCCTGCCAATTTCTTCCCAGGCTGCAGTGGGCGTTCGCGCTCTTGTGACGCATAATTAGGTGGCCGTTATGCGTTGCTGCATGCGCGCAGACAGCGTGTAGGGAAAACAGCGATTGACCCGCCGCGGGGGCTCAGTGGTAAGGCGCTCGTCTACCGAGCCGGAGTACCCGCGTTCGAACCCGACCGCGGCGGCCGCGTTTCGATGGAGGCGAAACGCAAGAGGCGCCCGTGTGCTGTGCGATGTCAGTGCACGTTAAAGATGCCCAGGTGGTGGAAATTATTCCGGAGACCTCCACTACGACACCTCTTTCTCTCTTTCTTCTTTCACTCCTACCTCCCTCCCTTCCCTTACGGCGCGGTTCAGGTGTCCGCCGAGATATGTCAGACAGATACTGCGCCATTTCCTTTCCTCAAAAACCAATTTACAATTTACAATTTAAAAAGCGATTCACTGCTGTCGCCAGCAGTGCTTGTTTTGTGCCGTCCTGAGTGCCGCCGCAGCGTGACGGCTTGTGGGCATTGTAGTCGCACAGGCAGAATACGCATTCTGTGAAACGCGAACTGTGAAGCAAGATGTCAGCTGAGAAAGACATAACACTAGCGCCGTTGGTTTTCCGTGGGAAGACGCTCGAAGGCAGCTCTTTCGATGCGACCCAGTCCGCATATCCTCACGAGCAGCAGCCAGCCTTGTGTTCCCGTCTCATTTCATGCATGGGGTCCCGGTCCCCAACTTCTACAAGGAGACAAGACGCGTGTACCCGCCTCCCCACCCCGACCTCGACCGAGTACTAGCCACCATGCTTCGCAGACTGCAGACGAATTCTATTCTCAGTCCTTCTAGACTATACCTCATTACTGACGGGGAATACGACCGCGTCTGTCCTAATTGCGACCACGGAGTGTTTGCCACTCAGCCACACATCCTCTGGGAATGGGAGGGTAACTCGTAAACATTACTGCCAGCTCCCTCCTCGGAGGGTTGGATCCATCTTCTCGCAAGACCAGACAAGAAGACACAACTCGCATTCGTCTCGTGGGCTCACGACGTCGCCCCACCTGGGGCCACACTCAGCCCACCTGCCCTAACTCCCAACCCTCAAGTGGAAAATAAAGTTGTTCTCTCTCCCACTGCGGTGGCCCAACATGGCACACCTGTGGATACGTGAATTCTCCTCTACCACGGCTGAGAACGTCGAAAGCAAAACGTTGAACTGGGCTAGTTGGTAAAGATTCATGGCGACAACACAGAGCAACAGACGAGGAACCAGAGTAAGAAAGACACAGGACAGGCGCTGACTCGCAACTAAAGCTTTATTTGCTAAAACCTTCTCATGTGAAGGAAACCGGCAGAACGATACACCACAAAACACACAAAAACCAAAACTAAAAACTAAACACACCCTTGAAAATGCGCACGACAGTCAAGCGTTATGAAGAAAATCCATGTCCTTATCAATTAAGGAAACTGATGGTTTGCTGACGCAATTATGCTTGTCGTTTTCAATGTGGAAGACTTCAACGACTTCCCGTGTAGTCTGATCATTGTGCTTGTACAGAACTCGTGCGCGATGTAACAAAGCAGTGCACTTTTTCTTACTCTTTTTCATCTCTTCACATCCTATACAATGTTTGACCAGATTTGATTGTGTGTCCCGATTTCTCAACTTGTTCCTATGCTCATATAGGCGCTTATTTAAGCACCGCCCGGTCTGTCCAATGTCCCTCGTCTTTTGCTCTATGTTGTCACCATGAACGTCGAAAGCAACGACCGCATCTCGTCCGCCGCGAACAATCGACGAGCGCTTTACCAGGCGTTCGAATGCTTGTGGCTACGCCGCCGATTCAAACGGGGTTACTTCCTCGGCCGTCGCCCGAATGCCTCGAGCACGGTGGCCGCTGTTTGTTACAAGAAAGCACGGACATCCTCCTCGGCGGCCGCAAAGTTGTTGCGGTTCGTTACAGCCACGCTTTGTGCGTCCTCTCGGAAAACAGCCCCGTCGACGCCGATAAAGGATTGAGCGCCCTCAACGTTGCTTACATAAGGATGCCTTCCAAACCTCGAGTTTCCCGGAGGAAGCCATCCCGCCGTTTATCTGAGTCGCCCGAGCGCGCCGTGTGAGGCTCCACAAAGCGTCGTGCGCAGCGACCTTCACCGGCTCGCTCGCTTGGCCGCCGATCGCCCGTTGACGGAGGCTCCATCCAAAACTTGGAACTTGTTCGGGCAGAATTCTAGACGCGTCGCCTTTTCGGTGAGAGCAGGTGGTGATCGTAATGCACTTGGGTGCATGGGCGTCCGGAAGGGGGGGCAAGGGGGGGTGGGGGGTCGGTTGCACCCCCATGGAATTACAGATATTATTTATGCACTAGTAGAAAACAACTACACAGCTTGATTAGCACGCTTAGGTGACATTAACTTACCGGATTTTGCTTAATGAGTTCAATTCTTTGTTCATTAATGAATTGCAATGTTTGTTCTCCAAGCTTAGCACTAATTTGCTGCTTCTAATTTTTGTTTCATGTGCGCGGTTGGCCCACAAATAGTTTCCTTTTTGTGCTAACCTACCACTTCCCTCATACCCGGACATCGGGTGCCCCCCCCCCCGCGGAAAAAGTTCTGCGGACGCCTTGCTTGGTTGGCGGTGCAGGGCCCAGCAAATGCTGCGTTCTGAAGCCCTTGCGTTCCGCGGCTTGTGTTGCGGACACGCGAGCACTTGCTTTCGAGGCCCGCGTCGCCTGGCGTTACGAGCTGAGCACGACCACCGTGGGTACAAGAGTTTCCGGATCCTCCCGTAAAATCAGGCCCGGGATGAGTATCGGACGCCTGCTGTATGCCTGTTCGTAAATGCCGAGGTTCCTCGGGCTTCTTCTCGGCTGACTTACTCTCGAATGCAGTTCTCGCCTTCCTACTCTTGACGTGATACGTAAACGCGTCGGTGTTGGGGTAAACGCGTCGCCCATAGAATTAGAGCAATTTCTTGCTTCGATGAACTAGACGACCAGGAAAGACTTTCGCAAAGGGTACTGCACTGGTCTTGTACGTATTCACGCCATCGCCCCGCCGCGGTGGCTCAGTGGTTATGGCGCTCCGCTGCTGACCCCAAAGACTCGGGCTAGACCCCGGCCGCGGCAGCCGAATTTCGATGGAGGCGAAATTCTAGAGGCCCGTGTGCTGTGCGATGTCAGTTCGTGTTAAAGAACCCCAGGTGGTCGAAATTATCCGGAGCCCTTCACTACGGCGGTCCCTCATAGCATGAGTCGTTTTGGTACGTTAAACCGCATAAACCAAACCATAAACCGTATTCGCACCATCAGTAATGTCATACAGAAATTCGAAGACCGTGAGCAACGCCTATAAGCGCCTTTACAAGAAAACATTTAACTCAGCCTAAACACAGGCGGGATAGCAAAACCAGGATGTGGAAGAGGAAGATAAGGTGTTGGCTAATGTTTACACGGAGTGCACAGTGACTGTAGTACAATCAGAAAGAATGACAGGGAAGGTAATAAAATCTCTTCACTGCTAGCTAGTATTGCTTATCTAGCAGTTGTTTCCACAGAGTTGATCAAGAGTCCTCAGGGTATATTTTTGAGCAGTATTTTTGGGCAGTCACGTATACTACGGACCTACGAGTAACTCATCCTCTAGAGATCTTTGCGATTCGGTGTTATCAGTATTATTTATGTATTTATATATTGACAACCTCTGGGCTTACGGGAAGCAGAGTGTGTTACTGGGCAAGTTGGGCAAGTTACAGGGAGCACTACTGAGGATAACTGGTCAGCGTGGCTGATCGGGCCGATTGGTAATTCATGACAGCTAGGAATACAACACAGTGCATCTTAAAGGTTTTAGGTTTTTCGATTTCACCTTTTAGCATTTTTGTTCGTCCCTTTTGGTTTATATGTCTTTTAATTCTCTTCACACTTTTTAGGCTTTTAACACCCCTTTTGGCCATTTTATTGCATCTCGTCGTTCTGTCGCCTTGTCCGGCGTCGCAAATTCTGTATTTTAAATGTGACTATTGGCTGCTTCATTGCATTTCGTCTGTGCGAAGTCATCGCATCGTTATCTCGTGTCTTTTCATGTCGCCTTTGTTATCTTGTGCTGCGTAGCAAACTAAGCACTTGTTGACGTGCTTCCCCGCCCAGTCTGCCTGTATATGCTATTCCTTCCTGAAGTAAAGAACCAGTTGAAGTCGCGGTGGTGTCCCTTCCTTTGCTGTATTCCTATCTGTCATTATAGAGGGAAGAGGTTGATAGCACATAGTTGGGCGTCGAGAACAGAAAAAAAGGATAAAATAAGTACAGATAAATGGACCAATTGGCATCAAAACAATAAACTACTCGGGGCACTTAACAAAAACTTACGTGCGAGTTATGCGAAGGCATTGAAATGCTATTCTAATTGACTTCGGTTCCAATTCTGTTCGATTTCTTTGTAGTTGGTACAGTTGCAAGTGCTAGTGCTGAAGATTAATGGTGAACGTTTCTTATCCCTCCCCCCTCCACCCCCGGTATTGATGACGTCACACTGTTCCGACCAATCGCGAGTTTTGTAACGCCACATTTTGGAAGACGCGGGCTTTTCGTGTCGATGGGCCACCTAGTGCTTTCGCAATAAAGCGCACCAACACGAAAAACAAAAAAAAAACTGCAGCAACGGTTGGTAATGCGGTAGAAACGGGGTTTACGATGCACAAAAAGCCTAAGGAGAACGACAGCAACGCCTGAAGTAGACGCCCACCTCCTCAGACTATGGGAAGCGAGACGCAGTCTCACCAAAAGATGGCGGAAGCAAAAACACAACAGGAAACTAAAACTAAAGATAGCAGAAATTACGGCAAAGGCGGAAGAATATGCGATGCAACTCGCGAAACAAAATTGGGACCAACTCAGCGACTCGCTTAGGGGAACTCTAGGCACGGCCAGAACCTGGAATCTCTTAAGAGCACTAATCGATCCGACCAAAATAAAATCAGAAAACAATAAAGCCATCCACAGGTTCATCCACTCCTTCGAGGGATCAGACATCACCCTACTGGAGAAGGCACGAGAAAAATGTTTCGGCGATCACAACCCCCCGCGATACCAAGGAACGTATCGAGGAGCCGAAAACGAGAAACTCGACCGCCCCATAACTGTGGAAGAGGTTTACGCGGCCATAAGAAACACCACCAGAAACACGGCAGCCGGAGCGGACAGAATCGACAACGCCCTAATCCGCAACCTGAGCGACGACCTCATACAAGAGCTCGTCAGCTTTCTTAACAAACATTGGGAGGCGGAGACGGTTCCCGAAGATTGGAAACACGCCGAAGTAATAATGATACCTAAACCTGGTAAAAAGCTACAAATTGAAAACCTCAGGCCCATATCACTCACGTCGTGCCTTGGCAAACTTTACGAACGGGTGGTAACTTTAAGACTGCAAAATTACATGGAAGACAACGACTGTGTACCACATACCATGTTCGGCTTCAGAGCGAAGCTCTCGACGCAGGACGTTCTCCTCCAAATACAAGAAGATGTCCTGCGAAACGTACCTCGGACGGGAGAAAATGTCATAATGGCCCTGGACATCAAAGGGGCATTCGATAACGTCAGCCACGAAGCGATCCTTACGGGCCTAGACAAGCTGGATTGCGGGCGCAGAATCTACGGCTTCGTCAAAGCCTTCCTGTCCGACAGAACTGCCACCATCGGCATAGGAGACCTTCGATCGGAGAAAATTCGCACTCCAAATAAGGGAACACCCCAAGGGTCAGTTATCTCCCCCTTACTTTTCAACATAGCTATGATAGGCCTAGCTCGAAAACTAGAGAACATCGAAGGCATCAGGCATGCAATGTATGCTGACGATATAACAGTCTGGACAAACACGGGTTGTCTCGGAGAGAAGGAAGAAAGGCTACAGCAAGCGGCCTCTTGTGTAGAGCAATACCTCGCAGAAAGAGGACTCGCATGCTCGACCGAGAAATCGGAACTGCTGAGAGTCTGGAGAGGCAAGCAAAACCGGACCGTCCCAACCAACGAGGACCTAAAACTCAACGTCTACCTTGACGGGACACCCATCCCCGAAAAGACAACAATAAGAATTTTAGGCATGTGGGTTCAATCCAACCAGCGCAGTACTCACACTTTTACCCTGCTCAAAGCAACAACACTACAAGTCTCACGCATGATCACCCGCATCACCAACAGGCGACATGGCATGCGTGAAGAGGACACACTCAAACTAGTCAGAAGCCTTGTAGTTAGTAGAATCACGTACAGCCTACCCTACCAGTGCCTCAACAAAAACGAAATACAACAAGCGGATGCCCTGCTACGCAAAGCGTATAAGACAGCGCTCCGACTTCCGCGCAACACGTCAACCGAAAAACTCATGGCCCTGGGATTACATAACACCTTTGAGGAGCTACGAGAGGCGCAGCTTGAGTCGCAAAAACTCAGGCTGTTGCAGACAACGACTGGAAGAGCGCTCCTGCAGAGGCTCGGATACCGCGAGCAGATGCGAGAAATGACGAGGACGGCAACGATCCCCGATGAGCTTCGCAAGACCCTCAAGGTAGCGCCAATACCAAAAAACATGGATCCCAACCTCCATCGAGGCAGAAGAGAAGCGAGGGCCGACTTCATCGAAAGAACATACGCTCCTCAAGCCACGACCGTGTATGCAGACGCGTCTTGGAGAGGAGGAGACACCAAAATCGCTGTGGCGGCGGTGGTCGATTCGTCTTTACGCGAAATGACCAGCGCGTCTCTCCGAGGCTGCACAGCTGCAGAGTCCGAGGAAGTAGCCGTTGCTCTAGAGGTGGCGGAGGGCTATAGAACCGGGCGGTCGCTAACAATACTCACCGACTCTCAAACAGCCTGCCGAAATTACATGAATGGCAGGATAGGTCGTCACGCGCTCCGTATACTCCTCGCAGCGAGCGACAGAATTAAAAACCAGGAAGAACAAAGCGACAAGATCCCACACAAAATTGTGTGGGTACCGGGGCACACGGGGGTGGCAGGGAACCAAGAGGCCGACAGGATAGCTCGAGGATACATTACTTTCCGAGCATCCGACGAGCCCGCGGAACTCGCGCCAGCACCCAGGGATTACTCGGCCATACTACAAAACTACAGAGGCAGAAGATTGCGGTATCCCCCACCACACAAATCTCTCAGCAGAGAGGAAGCTGTCACTTGGAGACAATTACAAACAGGCTCTTTCCCAAACCTACATATACTAAACAAAATGCACCCTACCATATACGCGGACAAATGTCCCTGGTGCGACGGAAAACCTACTCTCTATCACATCACATGGGCCTGCCAAAAGATAGACGTGGTCCCCAAAATACAAAACCCGAGTGCGGAGCAGTGGGAGACTCTGCTGTCCAGCGACCGCTCTGAAGACCAAGAAGGTCTGGTACAGCGAGCTCAACGGGCGGCAGTGGCCAGCGGAGCCCTGGACTGAGGGCAACCGACCACTGATTAGAGGCGGACGACTTCGACAGAGAAGACTCCTGGGGGTAAAATCAAGGAGAAAACGTCTCTGACGATGCTCCCAAACCGCAGGAAAAAGGACTAGAGTAAAATAAAGTTTTTCCTTCCTTCCTTTCCTTCCTAGATGCACACGTGAACTTGGTACTCAGCGCAAACGACCGGTGACGACTAGTGTGGCACGCAGCTGTCGTCGTCACCGTATACGAGGCTCGAAACCAGCTCCTGTGGAACTCTTGCGCATCATTGACGCATCCCCAGTACTCTTTAAAGTGCGCCTCCTGTAAAATCATGGTTGGTGCGCGCTACTTAAACCGCGCGCAAGCGAGCGATAACAGGACTCCTGTCGATTCCATGCTTACAGGTCGTATTCAGCCGCTTGCACAGGAAACAGCCGTGTACAGTGGATAACTCCTGAGCAGTACCCTATGGTGCCATTGCTCAGTAAAACAACTTGGAAGGAGGCGGAGGGGAAATACAACGTTACGATGAGCACCTTAACGATTAACAAATAACTGTGGACATAAAGTTCAAGTAAAGATGTCAAATGGTCTGCGTACATCATGATATGAATGCAGTGCACTGCTGGATATGACACGTGTTTCTCGGCCAATTTTTGGCTCTGGATCATGTAAGCGAAATAACTGGGAGAATATCAACGGAATCGGACGCTGTGAGGGACACAATGAGAGCAGAGTGTCCAGGAAACAAGTGTGAGCAAATGGTACATTTACTGAAATTGGGAAGAAGAATGGACATGGGGTGAGTATATGCAATTTGGAGCGCGGATAACGCCTGGTGTTTTAATGTAACGGAGTGGACTTCAAGGGAAGACAAACGCACCAGGAAGGATAGGGCGTAGTGAGGGCGGATAAGAATAAGAAAACTGACGGGATCAGATGGCCGCAGCAGGCGCGGGACAGAGTTATTTCGAGGTCAATGGGAAAGGCGTTTGTCCCGCTAAGAGCGTTCTTGGGCTGAAGAAGAGGAAGACGAAAACACGGTCGATAATTCTTCTATATAGCTCTAATTTGTGTGTTTCTGCGATTTTATTGACGTTCGCTTGTCAGCAAAAGCTGTGTTTTTTGGCGTGAAATCTGGTGTTAAAAACTGGTTAAAAACTGTTAAAAACTGCCACCCTATTGCCGTCAGTAGTTATCTCGACGTCAGTCCCTGACTGGAAGTCACTCTCCTCAGAGACTCGGGACATGAAGTGTTCTTGCCATGCTTGCCAAAAGTGCCCGTGGAGGTGATGCTTGCTTTTAATTTTCTTGTCCTATACACGTTCTAACCGTTATGTATTCAGCTCGTTTCGTTAGAACGCGGAAATCAGTCGATGTGGACAGCTTGGATTTCTCCTGGGTGTCCTTATAATTAGAACCCCGATAGTACCAGTTGTGCAAATTTTCTTTCTTCGACTCAGGCGGTTTTCGTGCATGCTGCTTGGGACATTTTTCTCATCTTCTGGTACGCCTCCAAGCATTCCGGTTTCGCATTTCTTTCTTTACTCTGTATACATCCCGAGCCACTTTTCAGGCTCCGCAAGCGTCGTGCAGGTCACCGGACAAGGTGGCCTCAAAGATCAGATAAATCGATCCTCGGATCAGCATAACCGGACGGCCCACAGGGGACAGGTCGTGCCCCTCCACATTTCGCGTGCCAGCTGCGATGGCAATGCGAGTGGCCGCCTAGCTCCAGTCCTGCTGCATATCGGCGTGGAAAGCGGTTTTGCGCTGTGCTCTTTCACAACATCTTCGAACTGCTTGCAGATTTCCACGAGCCAAGCGGCGCGCATATCACGAGGACTTTGGTCTAAGCCGTCGCTAAGCACGCATCGCGCCGCCTTCGAACGAACTCTGGGGGCAAGCCAGTTTAGTTGCCGCGCCAGTCTCCGCTGGCGATGGCTGCCGCCGATGCGCCGCGTTATTTCAGCTTGGATGGAAATCCTGCTAACTGGTTCCGGCCCATATAAAAATGGTCTATAGACAGTCTATAGACTTCTTATTGACTCTATTGACTTCCTTTAGATATTGCTTTTTGTCTATCGATAGCCTATAGACTGTCTATAGACAAAGGTCTAATAAAAGTGTGTGGACATAAATCTATAGATTGTCTATAGACTGTCTATGGCATTTGTATTGCCTATAGACTTTTGTCTATAGACAGTCTATATACTTTATAGATAGAACTCTATAGACACTCTATAGACTGTCTAGAACTTTTTTTGTAAGCGGCCGCGCGGGGCTACCGCGTTGTGGCTCGCCTGGTATTTCGGAGAATGTAGAATGGCCACTTAAACAAGGATAAGTTCCCCGCATACTTGTCCGTGCCCGAACTATAAGGACGTAATCCGCAACGGCAGCAGGCTCATTTTCCCTTCTTGGTTTGCGGCTAGTTGAAGTGCGCGGCTGGTCTAGCCGACGCTACGTGCGCCGCATATTTTTCTTTTCCCGGCTGACAATTCGCTCAGCAATGCACGGTGGGCGTCCTGGCCACTGTGCGCGCAGACAGCGTTGAGCGCTCGTCGGTTCTTCACTCGCTCGGGCATTTCTCGGAACGATTGACCGGACCAAGATCGCCGTAGCAGTCGCAGCTGCGCTGGACTTCATCCATCCAGGACCAAACTTTCTGAGCAAAATGAAAGTGAGATGATTTCAGGCATGGCATCGCTAGCAACAGTTTCACTAATCTGCTTCTTCTGGGTGCCTTCTGGAAAAGGGGAACGCTTGCCCCTACCAGGGTCACCCGCTTCTTTCCTCTCCATGGAGTTCGATAACGGCTCAGTGACTGGTACCTGCTAGCTTTTCCTTCGCGAATGTGTTCAATAGCCGAGCCTCGTTTGAGGCCTGTGACGTCAAGCGCTGGCGCGCATAAACAAGCCCAACAGAGTTGGCTTTCTTTTTCGGATGCGGTTGTTTCCGACATCTGGCCGACGCGCTGAGACTTTCTTCGTGATAGAGCCCGTTTCTTTAGGGACTTGCCGCGCAGCGATTGCCTAAGCGACGGCGGCGAAGGAGCTGGACGACCGACCAGCAAGGCCTCTGGACCTGACCGCGCATATGTGTACAACAATAACTGATGGGCACGTTGGTCGGACATGATTTCTTGTGCAACAGCGCAACGGCACAAGGCCAGGGTACGAGAAGGGACGATACTTAGCGCTGACTAACAACAGATGTTTATCACGGTTCTTTCTGTTTTTCAGTGTCGCTGGCGCCTTTATAAGCATGGCTTACTGAATAAACTTCTGTTGTCAGTCAGCGCTGTGTGTCGTCCCTTCTCGTCCTATGGCCTTGTGCCTTTGCGCTGCTGCACAAGAAAGCATATGTGTACTTGGTCCAGAAAGCGGACTCTGCTCCGGCACACAACCTGCGTTCACCAGCGCAAACATGTCCAATTCGAGGAGGCTAGGATGCTTTCCCAGCGCGCGTAGCGCACGGCTACATAGAGAGAGAGAAAACAGAAATCCTGTTGGCATGTGCTTGCAGGCAGGCTGCGCACTCGAAGGCTAGCGAGCAAGGGGCCACTTGGCCAGCAGATCTCGCGTGGCCGGCCGGCTGTCCGGCCGGCGCGGCGTTCCGGCCGACCTTGCCCGCAACCAGTTTGGCGGATAACGGGACGCCGCATTCCTGGCGGACAAGTCGGGCACGGAGAGGAGGAGGGGGGGCAAGGAAAGTGGGCCGCCGTCGCGCCCTTTTCTTTTCCCAGCGCGCTTCCGGTGCGCTTCGGCCCAATCTCTTCCCGTCATGTCAACGGCGTCTTTCTATGGGCCCACATTGCGATTAGAAAGGGACTGCGAGGACCGAGACCAAAACCAGAGGAGGCCCCACTGGTCGAGGACGTGAAACGTCGGCTACGGCGCTATTCGTGCTAAACGTCTCCTGACCCTTCCCCACATTTTACGCAACACGCAGCCATGCAGAGTTTCGTTTCTACGCGAGTCGACTTAAGACTTGACTATAGTAGGGTACAACATAAAAAAAACAGCAGTTGTTAACACTGGGCCGAGGTCCGCGGCGTCTTGTATTACTCCGCTGGCCAATCGCAGTTGTAAACAAAATCAACTTTTTAAACTATGACTATATGAAACAATCAACGTAATCAAAATTCTAGAGCTCATAATTTTTTTTCTTGTGATAAGCTTCTTATTTACGTAACAAGAAACGTTTAAGCAGCGGACTACTTAGTCGTCGTGGAGGAATTCCATGCGCGGAGGCTGAATATGGGCGGAGTTTCACTGCAGACTTAAGTTGTATCCGACTATAGAGCATGACCTCGTTGTAAAGTAAAGGCGCCAAAAACCACACACAAAAGACAAGAGAACGGGACAGAGCGCCTCTTAAGAGAACTTCTTGCTGCGCTAGTTGGTAATTCATTGTAAAGTAAAGGCGCCAAAACCACACACACACACACACACACGCACGCACACGCACACGCACACACACAAGACAAGAGAACGGGACAAAGCGCCTCCCGTTCTCTCTATCCCGTTTTCATGTCAAATGTTTAGGGGAAACCCCGAAGGTGGAGCAAATTTGTAATAAGGGAGTAATTACTCATTGGCATCCACCCTAGCGCAGCCATACGGCTACAAAGGAAAGCTATACAGCTTTCTCAGAAACTTCTTAGTTAAAGAAAAATTCGTCCTGGTCCGGGGTTCGAACCCGGGACCACCGCTACACCGGAGCAGTCGCTCTACCAACTGAGCTAACCGGGACGGCAAGCTTATGGTAGGGCGAGAGCGAATTGATCAATAACTCGAAGTGGGAACAGTGTTGGTCAAATGTTTAGTGTTGTGTGTGTGTGTGGTTTTTGTCGCCTTTACTTTACAATGAATTACCAACTAGCCCAGCAAGAAGTTCTGTTTAGCATGACCGCAGTGGGGGATACCAAAACTTCAGTTGCGACTCGTGGGACATACACTACGTTCGCTGCGCCTCGGGCGACCGCGCGGCCAACGGCACCCGTGCTGAGCATAAAAAAAAATGTTCGTTTCAGTTGCTTCAAGGCTTTCATGACTGGGACCTCGTACAACCATTCAACGCACTCGAGACAGTTTTGCCGGTAACGTGTGTGACGCCAAAGCTTCATCAGTGGCACATTGCAGTTTATTTTTCAGCTTTTATTTTCTCGATGATACAAAACTGATTTTAATGGGAAGCATTTTTTTTTCACAGCAGCCCGGTTAGAAAACGCAATATCCGCAAATGAGGTAATTGGAATTCTGAACGAAAAATGATTTAGCCATTAATTTTTTATTTACTTATTTATTTTAATACCCACGGCTCCACAAGATGGCATTACAGAAGGGGGAGTTGCACAGCATACATATGAAAACAAGCGACGAAAATCATGCAGACAATACAACCGCGACAAGTGACCTGCACAGACCAATAACAAGGAAATGGGTTATAGAGACTACCCGGTTAATTCACTTCTCATTATTAGAGATACCTCTCCAGGTAGCCTATTACATTCTGTTGCAGGTCTGCAGATAATTTCCTTTACAGTTAATGCGTGATCGGGCAGCAGTGAAACATATTTCGGCACCTCCACTAAAGCACTTCTTTCTCTCTTTCTTCTCTCTCTGCCAGTTTTGTAGTGCGAAATATTGAACATATTTTCAACTCAAAGATTATGAACGATTTTCTAGTAACTGCCATCCCAGAGAGTCATTTGCGCACGAAGCTCTAAAATTCCTCCTATAATTATTAACGACATTGCCAACACTTAAACTTCGTACCCGCTCTGCTTTACATTTGCCTGTGTAATGAGAAGGGTAGCAGCAGTTGTGCAGTTTCGGTGCGGAAAACAATGTGTCCTCGAAACATTCATTCCCCGATTGTCATCTTCGTGGCCGCGTAAAATCTCGGAAGCTTACCTTGCCCTGCACAGACTTTTCTTCCGTCGATTAGCCTCTCCGGAATCGCCTTTTTCTCTCCAACACTACGGGGCTCTGCAGCTAACAAACTGGTGCGCAACTAGTGAGCCAGCAGGCTCTGCCTTCTATCCGTATGTGCACGGTAATGAGCTCACTTAGGGGCTTGTTTCGGGAGACCGCGAAGTAGAAACCATGAACCGCATTTCGGTGTTCTTAATAAAGAGGAATAAGTGTAATGCTTTCTATGTCGTGGCACCCTTAGCAACAATTCTGACGGCTGGCGTCCCTCAAATCAAAATTGACTGCTAGCATATGTCCAAGGGAACCAAAATAGATTTGGGGAGTGTCGGAGCCACGCGAATGACCTTTGTCATTTACGCCTTACGCATTACCGGCGCTTTTTCGAGCTGCTCACGTCTGCATGGCCGTCAAGAAAGAGGCTTAACCACGCATCGCCACTGATGTTTCATGACGTAATAGAAAATTTCCTTAATAGGATTTAAAACATCCTTCTTCCTGTAGCGGAATTCCAAAATCTAGCAGTTTCGGAAAAAATTAACAGAAAATTCAGGATCTTAAAATTGCCTGAAAACCCATGACGATTCTCTTTCGGTCAAATTTTACTCTTAAAATTCGATGAAAGTGGGAAAATTGTGCCAATGGTATCACTGCGCATTGCCGACATGCCGCTCTAGTTCAAGCCAAGTTAAAGGAAAGCGGTGTCTCGGTCCGGGTACTTGGCAGAAATGTGGCGCGAGCGACACATGACGTCGTCTTTTCCTGCATGCTACACTCGCGCCATGCAATAGCCGGTGCATGTGCGAGGCAGCATGCATGCTCAGTTGGCCAGCCAGAAGCGTCAAGTGCGAAGAAAGCGTGGGTCCGTGATATAAGTCGGCTGCCGTCAGGGTAAGTGGTTGCTCAGGAGTGCAGCTGTTTAATACTGGCTGACAACTGCGGCACTGAAACGCTCGCACAGGAGCGGGACCTCTTCCGCAAGCACCTCAGGTAGCACATGACGGGGCTGATGCGGGCCCGAGTTGCAGAGCCCACATTAGCCCATAATTGCACGACATTGGAGAGGTAGACGTTGCCGTCCTGCCATGCTTACTGAAAACCAGCTCCTAGAAAAAGTGCCGGTCTCTCGTTTCTCTTCCCGCCAACCTCGCAGCTAGGCCGGTAAGACCCGTGATGGCCTGCTCGGAAACCTTCGAGCAAGCAATTTCTTCTCCGCATGTAAAATTACATAGAGTGAAAAAAAAAGAACAGTAGGATGTTTTCGGAGAATTGGATAAAACAGCGTAGCGGAAGACGAGGCAAGAGAAGGACAAACACCAGCGCTGACTAACAACCAAATCGGTGAGACGGAACGCTGCATAAACGATCGACTACGTGAACACGCAAAATATATAGAGAACAAGTCACGCAGAAACCATCTTACTTTGCATTGTGCACAGTGTAAAGATTGCGAGGCGCATCTCAGTCGGACCACGATCATCGCCCATTATGAAGATGAGACCACGAGACTCATTTCGGAGGCCTGCCATATTAAAAAGCTAGGTAACACCTGTATCAGTAGCCCATCGATAGATCTACTACCTAAGGAACATGCGTATCTTAATCAGTGACGTGCCTATTTTTTCAGTCAGGTTATGTGGTTGTGCGGTTTCTTTTTCTCAAGGTTTTCTTGTGTTCTTACTTGTGCCATTTCATTTATATATGCGGTCTCGCCTGTAGCAATAAACCATTTGGTTGTTAGCCAGCACTGGTGTTTGTCTTTCTCTTGTCTCGTCTTCCGTTGCGCTGTTTTATCCAATTTTTCTATCATGTACCAACCAGCCCGTATTTCGCCTCCTCTTGAATATTTTCGGAATCGTCAGGAATTGGGAAAAGCGGGCTTTGAAACTATGCTTTAAAGAGTGGCGCCAGTCGGAAACCAAGATGTCCAGGAAGTGGAGAGTGCAGCCTTGGCTGGCATTCACGGAGTGCCTCGGGCATTCCCCCGTTAATGAACGCTGCGGAAGCGGTGACGTTGACCGCGCCCGGCCCCGGAGGCTGTCGCGCCCCAATTAGGGCCGCCACGGCGTGATTTCTTTCTTCTTCCCTCGCCGCTTATCGGGTCCAGTGACTGGAGGGAAAAGGACTACGCCCAGTCGCTGTGTGCAAACGCGCCCACTGGCAACAGGCTTGGCCACCACGGGTCTGGCGGGCCCGCCAGTCCGGCGACTCGCTCCGTGCCCCACTCTGTGGGTCAAAGCTAGGCATATTTGTTCGTTGTCGTTCGTGTGTTTTTAGAGGTCGTACTGGTAGTACAGTATCTTTCACATTCACTTCATTCCACATTTCTCCCTGTACAGAAAAAATGTGAGGGCAAGGACTAGTTAAGCAGGGCTACTAGTTAAGCAGCTTGACTATGACCCTTGCCCCCTTTGATGACAGGGTACAGCGGTTTCAAATCACACACAATGTTCAGATTAGTTTCTGCAGAAGTTGTTGCACTACAGCACTAAATATGATCAAATAATATTTTATGCGCGTACACCATAAAGCATTATACCCGTCAGCACACACACACATATATATATATAAAAAAACTATATTCACTGTACACAAAATTTTTTACAACGTGTACATACTTCACAAATGAAATCAGCAACATAGACAAATGTATTTATACAGAAATTTGTCTTTAATTAGAAAACGGAGTGCCAATCCATAATATATTACTTCATCCTGTTAGATTCCTAAAATATTTAACGAGTGCGGGTCTTGACGCTGTTCTTATGTCCATGTCTGTGTCTTGAAGTCTGTTTAATAATACTGGCAGGCGATGTTCCAATCTGCTAAAACCGTTATTTGTGCGCGAAAAAGGTAACGCCGAGAATGGCGTGAAATTCCACACGCTCATTGATTTACAATCTTTTCTGATACTTGCTCTCTCCATCAACATACATTTTTTTATGCCCCGCTTGTTCGCATTGTTTCTGCAGGCTACGCACCGGGCGCGGATAATGTAGCAAAGAAAAATTACTCCAGCATAAGTTGAGTCTAACTCCTGACTCAAGGCTCAGACTGTAGGCCGCAAATTGCAGTGGTTAGCACTGTGTTGCGAGCACATCGTCTGGGTCTAGTTACTGCTTAACAATGTCAAATATTGCGTTGCTTGCTTTTACATGCCCTTTGGTTATATCCACCAACGCCCGGAGTGCTATGGGGCAATTATGATCACTCTCAGCAATTATGATCAATCACGTTGTTCTAGATGGGTGTCGGCATTTGACGGGTTCGATGGCGTCATTCCACTGGGCGCTGCCGACAGCGGTGGGCGGTCCGTTGTCGACTCCCTTCGCGTGCACTCACTGCTGTCACCGCCGCCGTGACGTTCTCTGTTTGCAGGAACAAGCTCACCCAATGGGCAGCTTCTTTAGGAAGCCTTTTGCCTGCCCGATTCTCGTCGCCACAACACTGAGTATTCGCCTTTATCATTCACGGCCCCGGCTTTCTATGCTCGAATCCTGGAGACTGTCCTATTTACTGTAAGGAACCTTTGGTCGCCTCCCAGGGCGTCGGGGACGCGCACTTCCGGCGCCCTCGGCCTTCCATCCTGCAGACTCCCCCCGGTCGGGCCGGTGGCTCTCCACCCGCCAGTCGGAGTTGTATGCGCGTCTTTTGTTTGTGCTAGCGGGAGCGAGGCGATTATTTCTCAAACTTTCTCCAGAAATTTACAGCATAGGACAACTGCTGCAGGAAATTTGGTATCTGGCGCAAGCGATGCCACGTGATGCACATTCCTGTGAAGGCCCTGCACTTAGAAGTGGGATGATAGTGCGATGAGGCGGTCGCATAATCACGCCAAGGGAAAGCTCGGAAAGCTCAAGGAGCGCTGTCATCATCATCATCAGCCTGACTACGCCCACTGAAGGGCAAGTGCCTCACCCATGTCTCTCCACTTAACCCTGTCCTTCGCCAGCTGCGGCCACCGTATCCCCGCAGATCTCTTGATCTCATCCGCCCACCTAACTTTCTGCCAACCCCTGCTACGCTTGCCCTCTCTTGGAATCCACTCCGTTACCCTTGAGGACTAGCGGTTATCTTGCCTTCGCATTACATGCCCTGCCCAAGCCCACTTCTTCCTCTTGATTTCGACTAGGATATCGTTAACGCGCGTTTGTTCTCTCACCCACTCCGCCCGCTTGCGATCTATCAACGTTACACCTATCATTTTTCTTTCCATAACTCGCTGCGTTGTCCTTAACATAAGCTGGACCCTCTTTGTAAGCCTCCACGTTTCTGCCCCATAGGCGAGTGCCGGTAAGATACAGCTGTTGTATACTTTTCTCTTGAGGGATATTGGCAAACAGGACTTATTTCCACTTACTGCCGTTTGAGCGAGTGTTTCACCTAGTGTCTACTGTAAGTAGCGCAGGTTCGGGCTCACATATAAGCTCTTCTCTAATTCTCATGCAATGCTTATGAATTACTGGCTATATATCTTACGAACATTAATGTTGGAGGCCGACACTACTGGCCTGCAACGCCAAGAGTTCAGCGAAATAACGGCAAGCACGACCGGTTTTGAGAATGGAGCCAAGCCCGAAGGAGCGTTGCGAAATGTCAGACACGGGACGCCATCGCTGTTGCACTGAAGGCCACTGCGCTACCCCGTTCCTCACCCGACGATGCGCGCTCCTTAAAAATGGGCGATCATTTCAATTTTCACTGGATGCACCATAGCCATCAATCACCAATCGCAACAGCAAGCAGCAGCGTCTTTTTCCTCCGCTCTTGGCGTTCGCACCCTGGAGCACGGAAGTGGTTTCTTATTTGTTTGCCTTTGTACGGACAGCAGCATGGGAAAGTGCGCACTCAAAAAGGCTTAATGAGCCGACGAGCGCGCGGATGCCATGCAACGCATGTCCAGCGTCGCTCAACTTCAACGGGAATCCATCTAGCCCGCCCCTCCCCGTTCCTTATGCGTGCCTTAATTGTGTGTTTCAGGTTCTGAGACTCGAGAAGCAGCGTTCGCCGCAACGTCTCACCGCTGGCGACGATGCGCACGTGTGGGCAGCTTATCTAACGGGCTGAGGAGTTCCGTTAGCTGCCAGCGCGTGTCTTTCTCTGACGCTGACTTCACATTTCCCGGGAGCCGTGCCAGGCGCTTGTTAAACGGTGTTTTCACTTCGCCTTCCTCTTCACACTGGCTGCATGGTTGGCGTCGTCTTCGTAGCGCCAGCTGCTGCTGCTGCCCTCTGCGCGTTCTCGGGGTGCACCTTCACTTTGACCCAACATGGCATCACCACCCTAGGAGGAGGAGGAGGAGAATGTTCCCACTCGAAGTGGGTACAGTGCTGGTCAAATGTTTAGGGGAACCCCGCAAGGTGGAGTAGATTTGTAATAAGGGAGTAATTACTCATTGGTCAACACTGTTCCCACTTCGAGTTATTGATCAATTCGCTCTCGCCCTACGTTAAGCTTGCCAAAAATAAAGTCCCGGTTAGCTCAGTTGGTAGAGCGACTGCTCCGGTGAAGCGGTGGTCCCGGGTTCGAACCCCGGACCTGGACGAATCTTTTTTAACAATGAAGTTCCTGAGAAAGCTGTATAGCTTTCCTTTGTAGCCGTATGGCTGCGCTCGGGTGGATGCCAATGAGTAATTACTCCCTTATTACCACCCTAGAGTGTGCTAACTGCGCACTCGGTCATCTCAAAGACAACCCCAACCATGCATGCACCCTGCGCGTTAGAAAGCTCGCCTGCGCCACGTCAACCCGGCCCAGTATCGAATACACTGCAACCATTTGGGACCCTGACCAAGCCTACCTGATCCGGACTCTCAGGGTCCGGATCTCCGGACGAAGGAAAAGGGGGGAAAACAGGCCTTCAAAGGAATATCAACAGGCTCCCTCTGGGTTGAACAAACTTCAACATTTCAATTTAATTCAATTCAGTTCAGCAGCATTTTAACCCGCCCAAAGATCAATCTCTAAAAAGCCTCCCTTGAGCAGAGGCTGTCTGGAAATCTCAAGGCAGATCTTCCAGATTGTGTGAAACTGGCGAGCACTAGGAGAACACGACATGTAGTCTTTGTCAAAAGTTTAGAGCCCAGGGGGTTTGCTTCTAAGCCTCGCAGTGGGAATCCCGTAACATTCGTGGTAGTCCTACCAACTGGAGGAGGCAGGACCAAAAATCACTTTACATTCAGAAAATTTGGAGCGCTAGAGATGCATTACGAAACAGACAGTGTGCTTCCGAAGCAAACCCTGGGCTCCAAACTTTTGACAAAGGCTGTACATGAGCAGTCATTAGCACCGATTTTCGCACGAACTAGTGGGTATAGGAACAGTTTTTTTCCGACTACTGTCGCGGAGTGGAATAGTCTTCCTTCGGGTCTATGTAAATCTATGCATTTTGAGAAGGAGCTGGAGAACTTACCGTATGGCTCCTTGTACCTTTGTTTGATGACTCTGGATTTGTATCCTGTTTACTGACTTACGGTGTTGTAACTGATGCGTTTATAGGATTTTTTATTGCTGTATATCCCTCCCGCTTCGGCCAACTCTGGCTTGCAGTATACTGCAATAAATAAATAATTGAAAACATCGAATCCTCGCAGAGCAAGTGCTGTTCAATTCATCGTCTAGCCCCACTCGCGCTTACTTTATGCCGCTGCTCTCACGCAACGCGTCGGTGACAAAAAGCCCTGCTTCACGGGCCTAGCTGCCCCTGAGTATTGACTGCGAACATTATGATATACAATGCGTGATCAGCAATGCGTGACGCACACACATTGGAGAACATATTTCGCAACGCCGAGTATCCTGTCGGCTTGACAAACGTAACAGCAATGCACTTACACTGCTGGGCCCGTTTTTACTACAGCGAGAAGAAAGAAATAAGCACAGTGCATTGCCTAGTGTCATGATCACAATGTCTGAACGCACAGATGATTTTAAGTTTGGTTAGCAGCTGTATTACATAACATTTACGAATAGCTGACAAAGGTATTCTGCAGTGAGTTGACCAGAGTGCGATGAGTTCAGAAACAGAAACAAGAGCATCATAATAGAAAAAGCATCACACCTCGAGAGATAATAGGCCGGCAGTGAGTGGTGAACTATTAGGCTGGTGATGTGCTCAAGATATGCAAGTGCCAGAAGGCAGTCCGGCGAGGGTGGGCGAATGACATTAGCAAGTTTGCGGCGATAAGGACAAGATAAGCGGAGAGTTACATGGGAGAGGCCTTAAGTAAAATCTTGAGCTAGGTGGTTCATGCGGGAAGACGGGATGTGAACGACGCGAAGAATGAGAACATTAAGGCATTAAGCCTCAGGACATCATCATCATCATCAAGCAGACCACACAGGACAGGACCAGCGCCTTTTGTCCGCGATCGTCGCGCCGGTTTCATTACATCTTCGAGAGGCCCTTAACTAGCAGTGAACGCAGTCAGTGAACGTAGTAGAAATGATAATGATGAAAGATTAGCAATAACCCGAAGGATTGTTTTCTGCAAGACAGCAAGTACGGTAATATTTGGGCACTGCCGTATATTCTCAGGCAAGAAAGGAATAACTTAAAGGCGAATTGGAAAAAAAAAAGCGCTACACAGTTTCACCACCCCTCTGAACGGTGAAAAACTTCGTTATCTCTAATCATAAAGAGATAATTCCGCTTGTCACTGCGACAGTCCCGGAGTGGACGAAGCTGAGACTGGTGATGACTACGACGGCACTGGGATTCGGACATCGTGTCTACGACACACGTAGCGGGTGCTGCACTTCAGTCGGTGTGATCGGCGCCCGCACGTCCATGCTCTCTGAACGAAACCGCATGCGAGACAGCATTGAGAACCTACTTCTATCCTAAGCAATTGAGAACCTACTTCGTGCAAATATAATCTATCCATACATACGTTCTTACTTAAAATATTATACTCGCATTTACAAACATTCTGCCTTCTTGAGCTTTTTCCATTGATTTTATTATTGATCGACTTTTTGTTTTGTTTTCATCTCGTGCTACAGTGACGTATGCATTGTATAACACTTTTGTATAACACTGTTTGCTCCTGCTATGTTGTGTACTGATTTCCTGGGCCTTTGTCAAGCTGTTTGTACAGCTTTTAACCCAGGCGACCATCCACTTGTTGGGAAATAAATTTGATTTGATTGGATTTGATCTGATATAACGAGGTTCGTTGTTTCCGCACCGAATGTTGCATTGCTACGTTTTTTTTTATGCATAGTTATCTCTCGAGGATTATGAATGGTGATCTTTTTCCTCGTCCTATTCTACAAAACACGAAAGGAGCATAAGATGGGAATGCCCCCGAGGTTATTCTGAAAAACCTAACACTCGCCAAGAAATTGAAGAACAGGGTACAAAACAAATAACGTTTCGGGACCTCTACGGATCCCTTGCTCACATACAAAAACTAAAAACGGGTCGGCCGTGTTTGTACGAGTTAAGGTCGCTGTAATGAGCATGCGTATGCTGCAGGCATGGGCCCACGTGTCCGATTAAGCGTGTGCGGAGTTGATTGGATATGGAATGACTCTAGGAGTAGGCGGGATGATAATGATTTCTCGGTGGATATGATACTGGCTGCGTCCCAGGCGATAATGTGACCGGTGCTTTCATGGTGATCCGCCGAGGCGTTTTCCTCGGTGCGCTCCTTTATTTTATGCTCCCTGAGCCGTCTCCTGCAATCCCCCGTTTCGCCGATGTAGGCTGCGTCGCAATCCTGGCAAGGAAATCTGGCCAGGCAAGGTTCCTGACAGACGTCGTAGCATGTGGATCACGTGACAGTACTGATATGTTTTGCCGTGCTAGTAGCGTGTCCCACCAGGCATCGGGTCCAGGATCACCGCCGCATTGCTGAAGGAGGAAGGAACGTGGGCCGGAGACGGGGAGTAGGGGAAGTGAAGGAAAAAAACTGTATTCACGTATTTACATTATTTACATAGAGCGGGACTGAGAATGGCTCTCAGTGGAAGGGGAACGTCTTCGTCAACCGTAGTCGACTGGAGCTAGCAGGCCTCTTTCTCGGCCACACTCACGGCGGAGTTAAATATCGTTCGGTTTCCCCAGATCCCTGGCTGGGGAATAATGGTCGACGAGCACTGTCCAATCGGATGGACCGAAGGGGACGTTCTTGTTACCACCCACGGCTGGGCAGGTGCGGGTTTTTCCACTCTAACGCAGCTGGGTCGATGAGAGGGGGAGAATGCTGACTCAACCAGCCCAGCGGGAAAGGAACCTCCCGAAGTCTTCCAGCAGGGGAATGAACTTGCCTCCCCGCCGATTTCCCAGAACGCGAGTCGGGGACACAGAATTCTTCAATTATCCGCCAGCGTGACCGGCGCCGCCAAGTCGCCTCCGCATTCACGGTGGTTGCTCGGACAAAAGCTCCTGGGCCTCGCCTGCCTTCGTCGCCGCTATAGTGGTCATCTCCGCTGTGGTCGCTGGGGTTTCTGCTGACAATGGCCCTCGACATCCTTGCTACACTAATCCGCTGAGGCTCGGAGGGGCATTCCAAACATCCCACTTCCCATGGTCGTCGCGGGGTTGTCGACCTTGGTGATTGTTCACGGTAGCTGTTTGATCGGGCCACGTGGTCCGAAGTACGGCTACAACAGCAGGCCTCGATAAATGTTCACGATAGCGGCTTGATCGGGCCCACGTGGTCCGAATTACGGTTACAACAGCAGGCCTCGATGAATGTTCACGGTAGCGGCTTGATCGGGCCCACGTGGTCCGAAGTACGGTTACAACAGCACGTCCGCCGCCCGAAGAGGTCTCGTAGTGGTTGCAGCCAACGCTGCTGCGCGCAGAGACCTGGAGTTGTGTCCGTTCGGCTTTTGGTCACAGCTGGGCCCATAGGTTCTTCTTGCTTCGTTGACAGCTGTAACGAGCTCAACCAGCAAAGTCCAAAGCCCAACAAGCAGAAAGCGCCAAACCGACTTCAAGAACTGCCAAGCTGTTTTCGGTCAACAAAACCTCTTTAGAGAAAATGAGCTGTAGCGTGAAATTTACGTCCTCCTCCGAAAGTTGACATGTTTGACCAAACCAGAATACACAGAGCTTGATTAGTCAAAAGGGAAAAATTTCCTAAAATTTTGGGGGGGCGCCGTAGCACGGTTTATGTCACAGAAAGCCACCGCCCGTGAGAGCACAAAGGGAAGGTGGAGCTGCTGAACATACATACAAATCAGAGAAAAAAAAATGATTCCCGCTAAAGCAAAAAAAGAAAATACAAATTTGCATAGCGGAATAACATCTGGGGAGTCAGGAGAGGGCATTACACGGGAAAGCTTCGGCTGAGGCCATCAGCGTTGCCATTACTCGCACCTTTCGGCAACGCATGTGAACTGAGTCCCGCAATGCCAAGCTCCGAAATTTCGCTCTCATTTCGCATAGGAGAGTGTAAAGAACAAAAGACAAAAAACAAGCATTAAACTCAATATGAGATTATGCGTCATATCCGCCCCTTGCGCGGCCGCGGTCCGACAGCTGCTTTAGCAGATGAGACATTGCATAATGCTAGGAATTCTAGCTTGCATTTCTGTACAGGAGAGTTAAATGAACAAAAAGAAACAAAAGACGGGATTATTCCTCGAATCCGTCTGCAAACGGCGTTGCGATCAGAGGAATTTACTGCTTCCTATTCTTCAGCCGCCCCCTGCGCGGCCGAGGTCCGATAGCTGCTCTAGCAGGTGCAACAGGACACAAGGCTAGGAATTTCAGCTTAGGACCCTTAACTGTTCCTCGTCCAAGTCTCGTGGTTCTGAAGTTTGGCTGACGCTCAGAAAGCAGAACGCGAGAAGGGAACGGACGAGTGCGAATGCCGTGCCAGCGTATCCGTCTCTCTCGGATCGGGTTCGCGCGTTGCGTTCTCTTGGCTTGTGTTCCCACGGGGCGGGTGCGAACTCTTGAGCACCGAGGTGCCAAGTTGGGGCGGCTACGCGGTTCGGATTGCAGTCGAGCAGTCAACAAGAGCCGCACTTTCCCCTTAATTAACTCTTCCCGTTTGGCCACCTCTGTGCGCTGCCGCTCAGTGGAAACCCTCGCAGTTGGTTTGCGTGGCGCGTCACTAGCAAACGCTGAACCGTCACAGGTAAAGTCGCTGGCGTTCGCCTCATCATCAGTTTGTAATCCAGCCTGCTCTGGCTCACTACCGTGAGAGTTTATAAGCTTTACAGGGCCACGTGTGCCCTCTTCACCCGCGTGCTCTGCTGGCGCTGCGAATTCTGGAGCCTTCGAACTGGTGAGGACCTGTGCAGCGTTATCTCCAAGACTAAGGCCCTTTTCTTTGGGCAGCCTATCCAAGCGATTCGGGAAAATCGAGGGATGCTGCATAGGCAGGTCTTGGGAGACGGCTGCCTCGGTCAGACGCAGCTCGAGCGGGCTCTCGATCGCGACGCGGGCAGTAAGTTGGTCGTGTTGGATACCTTTCCTATCCTTATACTGGCGGTACAGCAGGCCAGAACGGAGTTGGAAAGGTATGTTCTTTCGTGACACACCTATGTCACTTTGGTGACTCAAGTTGCGTAGAGTCTGGTCTTTCTCTTGCTCAGCGGTGAACGTTTCTCTGTCCACACGAAGGAGTTCGAGAAAGCCATCTGAGTGGGGCAATGCTAGATTGGTATTCAATTCCTCACCTAGCCCCAGCTCATCACTCGTGCCTGATTCGGAAGACTCACTATAGCTTGCACTACTATCGGTGCTCTTTACCCCTGTGCTAGAAGTGAGTAAGTCCTGGGCTGGCTCGTCATTAGGTAGCGCGGAACCGTCACGGGTTAAGTCGCCGGCGTTCGTCTCATCGTCAGTCTTTACTAGAGATTGCTCTGCCTCGTCACCGCGAGAATTTACAGGCTTCGGGCTTACAGGTTGAGGTTTGCCCTCTTCAACTGTGTGCTCTGCTGGCGCTGCGATCTCACGAGCCTTCGAAATGGTAAGGACCTGCGCAGCGTTATCTCCAAAACAAAGGCCCTTTTCTTTGGGCAGCATATCCAAGCGATTTGAGAAAATCGAGGGATGCTGCTTAGGCAGGTTTTGGGAGACGGCTGCCTCGGTCAGACGCACCCCGAGCGGGCTCTCGATCGCGACGCGGGCAATAGGCAAAGACACACTGGTTTCATTGGAGCATAACTCAGTTTCGAGTTTTCGGTCGCGAGCGGCTGGCGTTCCGTTATCGTTGAACTGATCATGGTTTCGAGGAAGCGCTGAGACGCATTCCTCGCTTACAATAGAACTTGCAGTTGTCACTTTCAGCGCGCGACTGCTTTCTGGAGGACTACCTTTTTGCGCTGCGCCTACGCCTATCTGGGTTGCAAGGACAATCTGTGCGGCATCGCGCTTTTCAGCTAACGCCGCGCTCTGGCTTGGAGCTCCACAGTCGCTGTAAGGTTTGCCCTCTTCAACTACGTGCTCTGCTGGCGCTGCGAATTCACGAGCCTTCGAAGTGGTAAGGACCTGCGCAGCGTTATCTCCAAAACAAAGGCCCTTTTCTTTGGGCAGCATATCCGAGCGATTTGAGGAAATCGAGTGATGCTGCTTAGGCAGGTTTTGGGAGATGGCTGCCTCGGTCAGACGCACCCCGAGCGGGCTCTCGTTTGCGACGCGGGCAATGGGCAAAGACACGCAGTTTTCATTCACGATTTTAATTTCACTTCGCGCCGAAACCTCCTGATTTATTGTCGAATTCCTCTCGGCGCGCTTCGCCAGTAAAGTTTGCAACTCCAAACGCATTAAAGCAAGTTGCCTTTCATCGGCTTCCTTGAGACGAAGGCGTTCTTTTTCTATCCTGTCAGCCTCCTCCTTAGCGGCTTCCTTGCGGTAAAGGCGCTCTTTTTCTATCCTGTCAGCCTCCTCCTTAGCGGCTTCCCTGCGGTAAAGGCGTTCTTTTTCTATCCTGTCAGCCTCCTTAGCGGCTTCCTTGCGGTAAAGGCGTTCTTTTTCAACCCTGACGGCCTTCTCCTTGCGTTCATTTTCAACCCTGTCGGCCTCCTCCTTAGCGTTCCTGATTCCCTCCTGAATGACCTCCCAGGTCTCCAAAATTTTGTCACCCTCCTCCTTAGCACCACATTCCTTAATAGCCTCAATCAGCTGCGGCTTTCTGTGACTCTTCCTGGCCTCAATACCCAGCTTTTCACACAGCAACATCAACTCTGGCTTCTTTAGCTTGCTCAAATCCATGGCAACTTCCGAACGAGGACTTTCGTAAAATAAGCTGCTACGTGAAATGCTTAAGCGAGCACGTGCAGAAAAACAATCTACAGGTAGTGATAAATTTCCAGAGTTATCAAGCCTGGCAGATTCTTAAAGAAAGTCAAGCGCTCACCACTGCTGAAGCCAGGACCAAGCGTGGAAGATCCCGCCGCTGCCAACCAGTTGATATATTTGTCGATGCTAGAAGCGTGTCCCACCAGGCATCGGGTACAGGAGCACCGCCGCAGTGCCGAAGGAGGAAGGAAACGTGGGCCGGAGACGGGGAGTAGGGGAAGTGAAGGAAAAAACTGTATTCACGTATTTACATTATTTACATAGAGCGGGACTGAGAATGGCTCTCAGTGGAAGGGGAACGTCTTCGTCAACCGTAGTCGACTGGAGCTAGCAGGCCTCTTTCTCGGCCACACTCACGGCGGAGTTAAATATCGTTCGGTTTCCCCAGATCCCTGGCTGGGGAATAATGGTCGACGAGCACTGTCCAATCGGATGGACCGAAGGGGACGTTCTTGTTACCACCCACGGCTGGGCAGGTGCGGGTTTTTCCACTCTAACGCAGCTGGGTCGATGAGAGGGGGAGAATGCTGACTCAACCAGCCCAGCGGGAAAGGAACCTCCCGAAGTCTTCCAGCAGGGGAATGAACTTGCCTCCCCGCCGATTTCCCAGAACGCGAGTCGGGGACACAGAATTCTTCAATTATCCGCCAGCGTGACCGGCGCCGCCAAGTCGCCTCCGCATTCACGGTGGTTGCTCGGACAAAAGCTCCTGGGCCTCGCCTGCCTTCGTCGCCGCTATAGTGGTCATCTCCGCTGTGGTCGCTGGGGTTTCTGCTGACAATGGCCCTCGACATCCTTGCTACACTAATCCGCTGAGGCTCGGAGGGGCATTCCAAACATCCCACTTCCCATGGTCGTCGCGGGGTTGTCGACCTTGGTGATTGTTCACGGTAGCTGTTTGATCGGGCCACGTGGTCCGAAGTACGGCTACAACAGCAGGCCTCGATAAATGTTCACGATAGCGGCTTGATCGGGCCCACGTGGTCCGAATTACGGTTACAACAGCAGGCCTCGATGAATGTTCACGGTAGCGGCTTGATCGGGCCCACGTGGTCCGAAGTACGGTTACAACAGTACTGCATTCGAGACACTCTTTTACTCGCGGGTGAGAGGTTCTTTTGAGAAACTCGCTGCATTAGTGAAGCACGGGATGATGCTACGAGGTTCGCCCGTGGAGCACGGTCAGAGAGCTGCCGCCGAATCGCGGAAGACTCTCTCTGAGTTTCGCGAGGTGTTGACGGCGAGGCTTGGTCGTGGAAGCGAGTGGTGGCGTAACGCGGCGCTGCAAGGGAGGGCAGTCCGGTGAGCGATGGCGCTGTTCCGCGGGGGGTCCGCACTTCCTACTCGCCTAATGGCCGTTGCGACGCCCGCCCGCTTGTTTGTAATGGACGAGCGCGCGCGATTGTTTTCGCCCGCGCGCTGTTCGCACAAAGGACGATTGTGCGCGGCGGCCCTTTTCACCCTGAATGAAGCGGCGGCGCGCATCGAGCGCCTCACGTGCGGCCTGCTTCGACAGTCGTGTCCCCCCCGCGCGACCGACTTCACTCTGCGCGTGCCTTGCGTGTTCTCCCGGCGGCCACAGCCCTGCGGACATCATTCTTCCGGGGAGAGCGAATCGCGCGAAATGCGCGCCTCGCAGTGTGCTTGCTCACTCCATAACACAGCAACAAGGTTCGTCTTGGGCAGGTACTGGCGATGGGACAGTTGTACAGCAATGAAAAAAGAATTGCAATGGGAACCACTCGCTTCCCGTAGAAGAAAGTTGAGGCTAAAATTGCTCTACTTAATAGTTCACAGAAAAACGAGGATTGATTTTGAAAGCTATTTAAAGCAGCCCTTTTACGTTTCTGAGCGACATGAGCTTTCTCGTAAAACTAGAGAGTACCGTACCAGGACGAACCTGTTTGCAGATTCATTTTTCATTACAACAGTGCTACTGTGGAACCGGCTTTCCGAAATGCAAGTGTGCTCCGCAAGTGAAGATGTATTTTTTGAAGGAGGGCAAGAAGTTGGGCAAGTTGGTAAACATTCATGATGGGTTCCAAAGCGCTTGTCGTGTGAGTTCTTTTCCTTTCGTTTCCGTCTTGTTGCGCTTTGGAACCCATCATGAATGTATTTTTTGCCGATCTGTAACCCCCCTGCTATATTGCCTTCGCGCAATGCGGGGTAACTCTTCAATAAAGAAAAAATAAACTAAGGTGGGCATAAGGGCCCCAGACATTCCCTACGCACTGCCCTAATTTGCCAGGGGCGAAGTTTTGTGCAGCGCCTAAGAGTCAGCCGTCGCCATGATCACACTTTCTTCCGCGGCTGTCGCCACTCGCTCTGGTTTTGAACGCGATGGCGAATTCCTCATTGCCGGGGCTTCGTCAACTGCATCCCCGAGTTGGAAAATAAGGGTAGAATCGTACGACTTCACACCGAAATAACACTTTTCAACAGAGGCTGTTGAAGAAAAACTGCCGAATGCAGAGCTCTCCCAAACGCGCACTCGTGTATAGCGAAGCTTTCCATCCAAGCTAGCTAGGCCTTTGCGCCGTTCCTTTCGTGGCCGTGCGCGCCGGTGAGGCCTTGGAATATACTGCTCGCGTCACTGAGTCGTGCGATCGCAGGCCCTGATTAGAAGCCGCGCAGAGGACGTTCGTCGCTCCGCCGGAGACGTGCGCTGAATAAGGGGCAAATCGGAGAGGGCGCAGTCTGCTCGATCGGCCGCCTATTTGTGTTCGACCTGTTGGTATGCCTGCACTTGTACGCTTCCACCGCCCGGAACCGATTTATAGGCAGAGTCACAACTGGCCGGTCACCTGCACTGACTGCCTCGGATGAAGAAGATTTCCGATCAGTTCTACTGCAGCACACGTAACCCCCTCCTGATTGTGCGTAATCTTAAATAAATACAAAAAAGAACGCCCGTTCGGAGGGCTGCGCGTGCACGCGACTCCCGTCTAAATTTCCCAGCCTGAGAGCAGCCTCGGGGTTCATAGCTCGACCAACTTGCGCGGTCCAGAGAGGGAACTGTTAGGTTTGGCGCAGTGAGGGGGACCTGTTAGGTTTGGCGCAGTGTAGTGGGAATGAGCCGCCCCAGAGTCAGCAGTGCAACCCCTCCGAGCGCAGGCACTGCAGATTAACGAGGAAGGAAAATGGGCGCAAATCTTGCGCGCTCGTTCTTCAAGGTTGGCGTACGAGCACCGTGGAAGGCACGTCTCCTCACTGTCGCACCAATCTTTCTTTCCTCCTGGTGGTCGCCTGTTACGCACTGCGCGCAGTTATTCGCTCCGCAGGGTTCCCCCGACATTAAACTTATCCGTCACCCTCTCGGTCGTCGTTAAGCGCGGAGAAAACATAGCGCCTATACTCTGGCCACGCAGGAGTCGCGCTTTCTTTTTTTTTTGCGCCTTCCGAAATACTAACAGTATTCTAGAGCGGGAGCTTCATAGGCTGCTGTTTTGGGGCTTCCGTGTCCGGTGTATACGCGCTCACCGCAGCACTCCCGAGTGATGGTCGTCTGATTCTCTACTTCTTTAGATAGACGAAAGAGACCGGAAGCGGCATGAAATGCACGAAAAGAGCCCACGTGTGTGCAGCGGGTATGCGCGACTGTTTCTGTACCTTGGACAGCGGTCGTGTGGAGTGCGCATGATGCACAAGATGCTGTTTATTCTACCTTGTACTCTA
Organism: Amblyomma mixtum; assembly: GCF_055824585.1. Lineage (NCBI taxonomy): Eukaryota > Metazoa > Arthropoda > Arachnida > Ixodida > Ixodidae > Amblyomma > Amblyomma mixtum. The sequence goes on from NC_143021.1 coordinate 157,766,458, forward strand.
GCCTGCATGTTTAACATGGCGATTACAACTGCTCTTCCTCAGCCAGTCCCACATCAATTACGGACTGTTCGTTAGGATCTGCCTACACTGCTATATTTTTTGTTTAATTTACCGTGGCACACCTTAACAGCGGGGATGCCCTTCTCTTTGTTTAAGTCAATTATGCACGCACTAATTTTTTTTGTTCAATACAATTTTCCGTTAGGTCACTGTGGGCCAGTCCTTCTACGGTGAATGCTGTTATCATTGCACTCCTTGGCGGAATCATGAACTGTCGGCGTCCGGTCACGTGACCGTACGGGTTCATGCTCGCGTTACCGGCCATGTGTCATCACGTGACGAGAGCCAGGTACACGACCATGCGCCCGCTGCGATTGCTGGGGTTTACCCACGCCGCAAAGTGCGCGGGTCTTCCACTTCACTGTAGCTATTAAGCATTATAAAAAGATAGGCAGCAGCATGGGGAGACCTTTCGCCGCCTTTAGTACGCTTTCGTTTGGCCCGGAAATACGCGCATGGGTCCCGTCTAGGTTCACCTTGGACACGCATTCATCACAGTGCTGTCCTGAGCGTCAGGACATAGTAGTAGCGCTAAAAAACAGGGACAAGGGTAGACGAAGACATCGCACTGACATCGCACAGTACACGGGCCTCTAGAATATCGCCTCCATCGAAATCCAGCCGTCGCAGCCGGGATCGAACCCGCGTCTTTCAGTCAGCATGTCCTCTCAATCCAAACACCAACTAGTCCAGCTTCCTGCCTTAAACTGAGCTACAGGCACTCAGCACAATTTTCGCAGCGACTCCAGCATGAGCGCTTCGCGCGTTGCGCGCCCACCCGCTTCATCGGGCACGAGCCAGGCAGCGCCCGCTCCCCCGGCGTCTCCTCGCAAACCCATTTGCCTCGGCGCTCTTTCGATGGCGGAATGCGAGGGGAGACGAGTGTGGCCCAGTTCCAGAGCAGCGCGACGGCGAGTGATCTCGATCGCGGCGTCGACCCCTTTCGCCGGAGGCATCCGAGAGTGAGACATCGGCGACCAGATCGCGACGGCGCCCTCGCCCCCGGAATATGGCGATTGGGAGAGGAGGTGTCGACGCCCCAGACTCTGCCGGCTCCACGTCGCGCTAGGCGGAACCGCGTATTTGGCTACCGCGAAACAAGCGCTTTCTACTTCTTCTGGTGCGAGGATTCGGACCGAGCGGAGGATGATGTGTGGACAGGAGCCACTTAGTACCGACTGCTCGGCAGCAGCGCGGGCATTGAATTCCACGCTCCGGCGCCGGGCCGCCTCGACGGAGTGGCGACGATTGAGGAACAGGGCGTTCCGAGAAGCGCCCAGGGGGACCACTGACCGCCACTGCTTCCTTCCTCGGCACGGCAAAGAAGCCGCCAGCTACGCAATTCCGGATGGGCCCCCAAGTGGATTCCATCGAGGGGCGGGAAACTTCTGCCGGCTATTAACGCTCCCAGACACTCTTCGGTTCCTATTCAATTCAATGCAATTTATTTCGAATCTTTTTTACAGAAAATACAAGCCACTATTTGGACCCATAGCCAACGGCTAGTTCGGGTCCAAGTACAGAAAATACAAAACACTTTTTGGACCCATAGCCAACGGCTAGTTCGGGTCCAAAACACTTTTTCGACCCATAGCCAACGGCTAGTTCGGGTCCAAGAACGCAAAATATGTAGAAGCAAATTAAAAAACGGCGGACTTATACAGAATAGCGTAAGCGTAGTACAAGATTAAAAGCAAAGCAGTCTGAAAAACACTGGTAGATAACAATCGGCGAGGCAAAAAAATAAAATGGCTTTGAAAATATGACATGCAAAGAGAACATTCAGCCATCGAGTGTTAGTACAAATTATCGTGTTACATACAAAGTACATAATAACAGAAAACTACGACCAAAAAAGAATTTTAGGTTAAATCAATTATTTCAGTTAAGTGTTTTTTAAACATACCAGCAAAACTGTGTGAGTTTTGTGAGCTGTGGAGTATCCCTCAGGATTGTGTAGCCTAACTGTTTATTTGTGTCAGTGCTCTTAAGTCCTAGTCGCTGCGCTATAATGAAAAGGAAGGGTATTTGTGAAAAGGAAAGAATGAAAAAAAAACGTGCAAAGGAACGTTAAATGAAATTGGGCTAACGTCAGTATCTATAAGATGATATAAAATTGAAGCGTATACAAACTTGGTACTGAAATCGAGCCCAGATATCTATCAGAAAAGCACGCATAGATGACGACAACGCGCAGAAAAAGAATCTTTAACATCTTTAACAGTAAAGCATGATCTGTCATAAAACCGGCAAATGCTCTTATGACTATGTGCTTCGTCCTGTGGCAACATAAAGTTACTTGATTGGTATGTGAAATAAGTGGAGTGCTCGTACTTGCTGTTCAACGTCTTGGTCAGAGCACGCGCTTCTGTGATTTTGTGGTCCACAGGAACGTAGTTATCTCAAGAAACATCTGGCCAGCTATGCATCAACGAAGCATTGCCGCAAATCTACATGCGTCTGGTCACGTGTGTTTTCTAGCTGCTTCTGTCGTTCGTGGGCTCATGCAGCGACGAAAGTAGCCCAGCGCTCGTGGCACAGAGTGCATTAGTTTCACAGTCATCTGTGTGACGCTGCCTGCACGTGGTAGCAGCGCAAAAAGATGCAGCCGACTGGGCTGGCTATGCATACCACGTGACCATCCCGGCCAGCAAGGCTTTCAAAACTCTCAAATCGCTGTTGTTAGTTGATCCACAACCATGGTCAGTAGCTTCGCTTTCGAAGGTGGCCCTTTACCACGCGCATCGCGCTTCTTCCACTTGTGATGCTTTGGCCAGCCGGCCAACCCGCAGGCAGTGCTTGCCCTCGTAGGTCATTGACGCGGGCTTGGCTGGCGGTTACTTGCTGTTTAACAAAACTTTTGTTTGGGCTAGATGGTGCATAGCTTATTTTGAAACTAATTCAAGCGCACAACAACACTCACACAAGAGAGGGCGTTAAGGGGCGGAGGGACACATTTGGCAGAGCATTGTGCGAACTGCAGAGCGTGCGAGCCGCGGCTGAAAGAGATAAAGATACTTGGCAGAGGCGGTGATAAGACGGCACGTGAACTATTAGAAGCCTTTCACATCAGGAAGAGGGGGCATGACTGTGTGAGTGACACGTCTGTTAATCTTTTGCACGCAGAGTACAGGTATCTCGAGCACGCATTGTGAACTGACGATGTGTTTCTTTACTGCGCATGTCTCCATTTATGTATATAATCTGCTCTCTTACCTGCGAATAAATCAGATGAAGTTAGCGCCTGTCCTGTGTCTTTCCTCTCTTGTGTGAGTGTTGTTGTGCGCCTGAATTCGTTTCAAAATATACTTGCTGTTTCAATAGAACGTTATAGCATATCATTACCGTGTTTACGTTGCCGTTTACAGCGTTACCAGACGCCGCACTTTCCGGTTAGCGCTGCGCACTGGTATTGCATTTTTGGCTCGACGTATTCTTTCCCAGGCGGTGTCGTGAAGGTTGAGAGGCGCTCTCTCATCTCCGCGCTTACTGGAAGCACAACCTCTTCAACTCCGGAGGTAGTTTACGGCGCTTCCTCGTTCGCTATAACCCAGTGGTATAGCCAGAGTTGTTCGTTGTATCTGCGTCGAATTTCCGTTGCCCTCATACATATTTTGACGGTAGCACCGCACCCGTTCGTAATGAGCGAGTGTTCATTACATCTACAGCAGTTATAAGTGGGCTCGACTGTACATCCCTCGAATTCGCTTTAATATACTGGTATCAAGAAAGGCTATAGGCAAGGCTGCACATGTATGGGTAGAGAAAGTAATGACCGGTCACAACCTTTGTCATCTGCCTAGTGGAGAGTTCATACAGGTATCTTAAGAAAAAACGAAGAGTGAGAAAACCGAATGTATAAGCACAAGGTTCTCTCATCACCATGCCCAAAAAAGACAGACGAGCACTTAGTATCCTATTAAGCACAACTGACAGATATGGTTTGTTTGTAGCTTTGAAAAGAAAGGCCCTGAAACAAGTTGGTGGACAAGCGGTGCACGACAGATTCACCAGACTCTATCAAGGGCAGAAAGAAATACAAGTACTCTAGACGCACAGGCTCTCTTTGATAGCGCCCTAGAAAAAGTTACGAAAATTCTATGTAGTGCAAGTATACCTTCTTCCCAGCGGAAGGCTGCAGTTGCAAGAATGTTGCAACGCAACGTCGCAACGAAAATGTTGCCAATTTGTGTCCGTGCAGAAACGAAGCCTTCTCAATCCATCCAAGCGTAGTTTCTTTATCATAATCTTTTTGTCAAAAAAAGAAAGAGGTCGACGTCATCATCATAAGTCGAAGTCATAATTTCTCACTGCACTAGCGAGAAGCTACGTTAAGCTGTGTTTTTGAAGATACTGAGCTATAGGGGCTCGAGATATATAACGCGCGTCACAAATGCGATATCGAAGAGGTAGTTTAAATAAATTAGGTTTCGTAAGCTCTGGATTTTAGGAAGGGCCAGTGCTCCCACGAGGCTCTCGTTCGGTGGGGGATGGGCGGTAGAGGGGTTCTCGCATATTCTCGTACCAAGTAGTAAAAGGAGGGGGGGAGGACTGCCAAATCGGTTTCGGGGCGACGGAAAAGAGTCTGTCTGTATATTGTATTCTGCGCTGTATTCTCAACAGTGCGCGGGAACGTAGAGGCCGCGTGCGGAGGTCATGTTGGCGCCCGCGTAAGTGCACTGCGTACGAGAAATTCCCGACGGCCTCTAGCTTCGGGGGAGACCAATTACTAGCGCGTCGGGATCTCCGAGGCAGCTCAAGCAGGAGGGTTTTGTATATGCAAAATTCACCGGCTTTTCGCCTTATACCTTATAAGACGAATTATAGCGTACGCATAGCCAATTTACATTAACTTTGGGTTGATTTCATTTTTGCGGCTCTTCCCGTAAATTCGTCTTTTTGCGACGATAATAAATAAAATAGGTAAACTGAGAACATCTCCGATTAAAGAAATTTTTGCATTTTTTATTTTATATATCCATGGGCCAAAACAGCATAACAAGTTGATTAAAACCTTACCGTTCTAATTTTTTTTGTCCTGAATTCGTTGAACCTGTTTGAACCGGTTGAATACGACCCGAATCGGTTCGAACGGGAATGGCATGTCGCTCATGACCCGAACCCGGAATTGAACCCGAAAGCCGTGTACCCGGACCTGAACCGAACCAGAAAAAATTCCTGGCTTTAGAACGCCCGGGCTTCTTCAACGTGCTTCGCGTTCCACAGCACGGGGGTGTTTTTGCACTGCACCGAAACTGGGATGCAGCAGCCGAAGCCACAATTCGAATCCGGTACCGCGCGTTCTCGACAGCGGAATGCTACACGGCTGAGCCACCGCGTCGAGAACGTCGATGTTGTCCAAGTCATTCCCTGACCATGTTTATTTATTTATTTACACATATTTATTTACACATACACCAAGCAGGGGGCAACAATCAAAAAGCAAAAATAATATCAAACACTATGCAAATCCAGCGTTCCGGCAACAAACAAAGGAAACCAAACAGAGTGCAATGATATCGCTAAGTTTACACGTACGGAAAGACACTGTTTTCAAAAGCAGCGGCATCATGAGCCGAAAAGACATTTGCTGGCAGTGAGTCCCATGTTGTGATTGTTGGGGGAAAAAATGAGTTTTTGAACACATTTGTGCGTGCAAAATATGGGGTAAGGTTATGTTTGTGGCTATTACGTGTCTGTCGTGTAGAACGGGAGGATATATAGGGAGCAGCATTAATATTAAATTGACTAGAGTAAAATGAGTACAGACATTTAAGCCTTGCAAGTGCTCTCCTTCTTTCTAAAGTGGACATGTTATTCGTAGACATCAGAACGGATGGCGACACACTTCAAATAAATACTTTTCAAACGTAGAGCTATGGCAAGTGTTAAAACTTAAACGAACGGCTTTTCTTTGGATCATTTTAAGGTTTTTTATATCTTTTTTTCCAGAGTGTCCAGAGTGTCTTGTTCTTTTTTTGTTTTTTTTTTAGCGAATGCGTAAACACAAATACATTTCCACCCGGCTGCCGATACTTCCCACCCGAAAGCACTGCACCTGATAACAAGCTTACGCTTGTACTAGCTCGGTTAGACCAGCATTCCTTCCAGCTAACCGATCGCCACCGGCGGGCAGTGGAGGTCTCCCCTCCGAAATGACCGGTTTTTATGCTCGCCGACGACGAGCGGCTTCGTTCTGTGCCAGAGGCCGGGCGGAATGGCCTGCATCATTGAGAAAGAATGCACTGCGGCACGGCTACTATTCGTCTGCCACATGGAAGCACGGCATGTGGCCTCGTTTAGACGGAGGCATTTCGCAGACATTTTCCTGCGAGCAGTTGAGACCTGCTTACGTCGTATCCTCCGCGTATACTCCTCTACACGGATGTGCCTTAAAAAGTGAACTTGCCACGTGTGGCAGCTGGAATCTCCCCCGCCTTGACACCTTCCAAGTCGAGTTGAAACGTTTACATGACTGCGGCACACAAGCTGCACAGCCATAGCCACGAGCACTATGCCACACACGCACTATGCCACACACATCGTTCATATGTCCAGTATAGTAGGCCCTCCAAGTACAGCGGCGTCGAAGCTAGCTTGATGGCCACCTACAGTTTGCTAGCTTCTCGCCATGCATGTGAGTAGTAATCATCGATAACCGAGCAGCGTTGGTAAATCTACATCCCGTAGGTATTGCGACATTCTTAACGTGTGCGCATACATTGGCCGTATAACCTTCTTACGATGTCATGCCCTCGAGGTAACCAAGATGTATTGTCTCATTGCAAGTGGTCATCACAGGGGCGTGTCATGCGTTTCTTTATGACCCGCTGCGGGAGCGGGAGAGTACATTCCAAGTAGCCTTGCCGAACGGAGGACGCCGTGCATCTGCAGTGGCGTTAAGGGAGCAGCCATATCTGCGCCGCTTCACCATAGCCTTAATTATGTGATTACCGGCTCAGCGCACAAAAGCTGGTTTGGCATGCTCGCGGACCTCTAAGGACACTGGAACCCATATTATTAGTTTCCTCACCTCACCCGTATGCGAAGACAGCCTGTGTCCAGCACAGCAGAGAGCCATGAACAAGTTTGTGTGAGCTGGTCTTTCCTTCTACGAGGTTTCTTGCGGGAAGTCGCGATGAGCTCTGATTTGTGATAGCTTTTTTTGTTTTTTATTCCACTGCGTGTTATGCCCTTGCTCTTTTGTTTTGTTTGTTTTTTGTCCTCTCTGTTCTGGTTCGGAGAAAGACTTTCCGGCCATATATTTGTTCAGTCTTGTCCTTGCGTGCACCACCACACCCGCGGCAGCACCGCCAACACCCTCAAAAAAAAAAAAAATCGGCAGAAACGCTTAAGCCGGCTTACATGTTAGAGGCCGTAAGGCCGCGCGCTCACTTTGTGAACGCAGTAGCCGTGATGTAACCCGATGCCATGCTGCGGGCAATTCTACCTCTGCATGGCTCTACGCAGTCACCGCCACGACGTCTCCGCACCCCTTCTGATGTGAGCAACCTTCCTGAGCAACCTGGTCCGCCCAATCATTAACTACTACGTGCCTGAATGCGTGAGGAAGCCATATTTAGTGGGTACCAACGAGCGTCACCACGGCAAAAAACGGCAACCGGTGCATCAGCGAACCTTCAGTGGCCCTGTCAGATATGGAATTCAGATACTTGAACAACCGGGTCCACACGCGCGCCGCTTTTGTTTAGATGTCTCTTTCACGCCATGCACGTAATCTATTTTCACGTGGGTGTGACGTAAGCAGTCTGAGGTGGTTACTGTATATACTCTCTTCCATTTTTCTAATAAACCTTAGTTGCGAGTCAACGCTTGTAGTGTCTCCCCTCTTGTTCTGTGTTCTCGTCTGAGTTTGCGCTTTTGCTCCACCATGACCACACACAACGTAGGCGGGTTTTCGCTGAGAAGGGCGAGCAATGCTTGCGCCTAAATACCTGCATAAATGACAGCGAAACCGGCCGTGAACATCATAGCCACCACACTTCACAGCACGCATACGCAAACCCTTCCGTCTCTTCACTTCGTGTACCTCATCCTGCATACTACCCGGACAAGGCCCATCTGCCATGATTGCAGAGGATACCCCCATAGTGAACACTCCTACTGGTCCTGCCCTGTTACTGAACCCTCGACCCAGTACTTCCTCCCACTCGTTCTCCTGCCCACCGCCCCACTTGCCGGCGGGAGTGGCTCACTCATCCGGAGTCTCGATACAGAAATACCATCTCAGAGACGCTAATCCATCACATCTAACGACGACCTGGGGCCTTCAGGACCCATCTCCTTCCGGCAGCACTAGCCCACCACTGAGAGCACCCTCAACTGAAGGCCCGTAGAAATAAACGTTAGGTCCTCCTCCTGTCGAGGAGGACCCACGTTAATCTCTGCGCATGCAGCGGCTCTGTTGAAAAGCGCCTGCGGCGCACAAAGCACGACAGCGCGCAGCTCCTTCAAGGGCGCCACGCAGCAGCAGGACGGGCGCTGGAAACGTGCGGCAGCCACGCAGAGTCGGGGCGCGTTCCCAAGTAGCAGGCGTTACTTCGTTTTCTGTTCGTTACGTCAAAGGAGCCCGCGTGTTCCTCGTTCTCCCTCGCTCGGCAGCCTCCTTCCCAGATAAGCCCGGCGAAAGCGGCGCGTGGGACGGGCGTATGTGGAGCACCGTCGAAAAAGCGGGCGAATCGGCCGCCATTTATCGCGTTTTCTTGTTACGCGCGGGTGCCCTACCGAGCTGCCTGAAAGGAGGATGAGGCGAACAAGGGTCGCCATCCCTCGGCGCATCGCATCTGCAGTCCCCGCGCACGCCCTTCTGCGGCGGGAAAGTGAAGGTTCCCCACGGCGACATCGTCGCACAAGCCCTGCCTGGTGCACGATCCAACTGCGTGCGTGGCTCATTCGTAGAAAGTACTCACTGCGTCTTCCTTAAAAGCGAACGTTCACAGGCCGGTCCGTGAAACGTGGTAAATAAAGGGGGCTACTGCGCACAAAAAGACACGGACAAGAAGGTGGCACAACAAGCGCAGACTCGCGAGTAACTTAATTTGGAAAACGACACTCCTTTTATAGCTTCAAACGTTTACATCACACACATGCGCGAACCAAAAACCTGTCTTCATTCTGATAAAGTTTGATCAAAGGTTCACTTGCACAATCTTTACCCTTCCGTTCGGTACAAAACGCCTCAGCCAACTCACGCGCCACCTGGTCACGGCTCCTCCTCAAAACTTTGGTATCTGCCAGCAAAGGCAGGCATGGCTTATTGCGCGTAGCATCCGGGCACACGCCGCAGTGCAGGGGTAAATTCGACCCTGTTCCTGATTTCATCGAAAGCTGGTGTTCCCTTAAGCGATCATTCAAACATCGGCCTGTCTGACCGATGAGAAACGTGTTTGCGAGGTTAACCCGCAAGTCAAAATGAGAGGTAAGGACGGGACACGCTTTTCCTGTCCTCCGTTCCGTCTTTCACCGCGGTTTCTCACCTTGGGGACGCCCCGATGCAGCCTACTCTGCTGATTTCAAGGACTGTAGCCACAGTCCGACGTGCAAGGCGAGCACCGGTTCTCGGCTCACCATCATGCTGTCATTAAGGAACTCTACAGGGCTTTGAACTCTATCACTACGGACTTGATAATCGGGACGATGGACTTCTATATGCCTGTTTGCCTGATCGGGTGCAGCGGGCTTCGGGTCGTGGAACTGACATGCTGAAAAATCGGCCTGGATGCGAACACGATCTCGCTTTCTCCGCACAGCGTTCCATATAGTGTCTGATCCCGAGGTCGCTTGTAATAAAGGTTTCCCCAGTGGCACCGCTTCAAGCTCGGTATGGTGCACCTCGCAGCTTCACAGGAACGGCACAGGATCTTCCGGTGCAGTTCCTATGAGAGTTCAAGGTGCAAGATTAGCGCCAACCAGACGATGAAATAAAGCTCCGTTTCTCGTTCACATTGCCGACTGCCCTATGTCGCACCTTTTCTCGGTTTCTCGCGACGACCCGCAAAGTTTTCTTGACTTCAAGATTCTACAGGAAGCGAGAAGAGAACTGGAGAGTTCCAGTGATTAAAGCAGAGGAGTTGTAAAACAGTTGATGGGTTGAACAAGGACGGCGTCACAGTTGGCGAGCCACCGGCAGCACGGAGGCGATGGATGAACAGTATTTGATTGCGGCAGTGTTTTCGCCGTAAACGCTTTGCTATTTGTAGCCGATTCAGGCGACTGAGCTTAGCCAGCGTTAAAATTGTCGAGGCACGCTAGAGAAGGCGCACTGCCGAAGAGTTTACTTCTTAGAGTCGCATTTGCGAGTTCGGTGCTTAGGCGCGAAAGTGGACCACGTGTGGGCCAACCATGAAGCTCAGCTCTCAGGAAGCTGGGGAGGGAGCCTCTAGACGGCCCAGTCTGCTTCCTCTCCAACCATGTGCGTCGAGCGGGGCGGTTTCCCCGTTTTCTGCCTGCTTGCCCTTCGCTCTCGAGGCGGCTCACGTCGTGGTCGCCCCGACACCACGCGCATTCGGGACATTTAGGTTCCCCTGTCCTCAAGCTTCTTCACGTCACTGGCAAGTTAGAAAACCATTGAGGACGTCTTCCCAGCGTAAGATGGGATTCGGAACCAATTGGAATGTCTCAAACCTAAGCATTTGCAGAGCCTCCCTCTATTTCCATCGCGATCATCAGGATGAGCATCGCCGTATGGTTTGTAGCAGTAAAACACTCTCCAGGGCATGTTGGTTCATAGCTGGCAAGAATTAAAGCGCAACAAGGCGGCACAAATTAGGAGAAAAAAACGACAGGACAGGCGCTAACTTGCAACACTTTAATGTCTTCATAAACCGCCGCGTATATATCACACACAAGGAGCGGGGGGGGAGGGGGGGGAGTAAAGAGATATAGGGGTCAACACAGTACATGGTTTGTAGTGAGCTAATCTATCGCTTAGCAAAACCGAACGTGTTGCTGCACTAGGTGTTATTGTGACGTTTAATGAGCTGTCCAGTGAGATGCGCTTTATGAGGTTAGTATCGCTTGGCTCCTGGGGCGATGCCACTCAGTGGCAGAGAATGTGGGTCCTCCGATCCCGCGATGCAGTGAAGAGAACTTCGCGGACGTCGCCGCCAACGCGAGCTATGACGAGCTGCAAAACCGTGAAGCAGAGAGATAAGATCCTTACGTACGAGCTTGCGGTGCCCAGAAGATTAAAGAACAGCGCCACTATCAGGTAGTGGCACCTGCGAAGTAGTAAAGTTGTGAAAATTTATTCTCCGACATAAATACGTGTTCAGGATTGGCCCCAGGCTGAAGGAGAAAAGAAAGCTGGAATATGCGTGTGGCCTTTAAAAATATCGCGCGAAAAAATAAGGAACACATGAAGTAGAGGGACGTCGGACACAAACAATTTTTAGTGTGACATTCTGGGGCCAGTAATAACGAGACCTGCAAAAAAGAGAAGCTATGAATTTCAGTTTACGAAATGCAATTTGCAATCAAGTGGAGGGGCGTCGATTTTCACGTGTTAAGAACGTCAGATATAAGGAAATGAAGACTTAGTTTGCTATAATTTGTTCTGGCGTGCGGAAGTGTCCATCTATCAGTGGATCGGGTTTAGGCATACTTTTCCTTTGGATTTAATTTTCCTTTGGATTTAATACCGTCCCCGGAGCGAGTCCCTGTGACACGGCCTGACTGTTTGCTGCGGCAGGAGCGTGGTGACCATACCGGCAGTGCCTAGCATTGCTCATTTGCTTCCACATCTCCTGCTGTCTCAAGTGACGTCCCGACAGAAGCGAAAGGTTGCCAATCCCAGGTTAAGTGGTGCCTACGGAAGTTTCGACATGCGCGACCACGTCTTCCTTTGTGCAGCCCTGTTAGGAGATTTTCATTCTCATTCGTAGCACTTAAAACTACAAAGGTGTGGCTCCGTTCACGCCAACAGCCTCTGTCCGTGTCCCCCTGCAGCGATTCTGTGTCCATCTGGGGTGTTTTATTTCACCATGGCAGTCGAATGTGTTGTTGCCTTGTGTTCGCCGCCAGAACAGGTAGCAGTGAACAACCCAATCGATGGGCAGAGCGCCCTCGCTTTCTAGGACGGCAAGGGCGTTGTGTCGACACGGCACAGGATGCGCTCACGGCGGTGCGCTCGAACCACTCGACGGTGGGTAGAGGGGGGGGGGGGGGGGGGGGGGTGCAACACCTAAGGAGTCGGAGCGCCAAAACGGCCCAGTGAAAGTAGAGAGGCAGACTATCTCACCGGACGAAAGCGAAAGGCCCTCCCCGAGCGGAATGCGGCATTCTGGGTCGCTGCCCGAAACAGGCGCCGCCGATAAAACAGCGCATCGGGGACGCTTTTGGGGTTACGTGACCGCAATGAAGTGCGCTATGTGGCTTCCACCGACGACGCAGCCGTGGGGCTCGGTTTTGCGCTGCTCCCTGAAATTCTCGCGTGCGTCGCACCGATAGCTTTCTGTTATTATGTACTTTCTGTGTAACACGATAGTTTCTACTAACACTCGATGTCTGAAAGCTCTCTTTGCATGTCATGTCTTCAAAGCTATTTTCTGTCCTTTTTTGTCTCGACGAATGTTATCTACCAGTGTAATTTAGACTACTTTGCTTTTAATCTTTTACTACGCTTACGCTATTCTGTATATGTCCGCCGTTTTTGAATTTGCTTTTACATATTTTGTGTACTTGGGCCCGAACTAGCCGTTGGCTATGGGTCCAAAAAGTGGTTTGTATTTTTTGTAAAAGAGATTCGAAATAAATTTAATTTAAATGAAAAAAAAGACTCTGGAGGCAGCGGCGATGAGCGCGCCAATATGCACGGTAGCATGGTTGAGCCGTGGTGCGTGTGCCATCATGGGGTGATGCTATTCGTACCCACACTCCGTCTGCGCGTTAGCGCTATCGGAGCTCCCAAAAAAGGTGTTGTGATGATGAACTTTATTCCTAACTACGACGCGAAGGTGCCAAGCCCTCTAGGCGCATCCTGCAAAGCGAGAAAATCTCGGATCAGCGGAAAGGAAAACTGAATATTTCTGCCTTCTTCGCCCAACACGAAGCCGCCACAGCTGATAAATTAAGCTCGATCCGATTTAGGGGGAACACTATCGCTTACTATCCTTAGTCAGCGCCTGGGTCCTATTAACGTAATTCTTTTGGTGACGTCGCAAAACTCTCACTCATGCATGCAGATAGAGTCGGAAGGGCGTTTCGTAGCCTTGGCGCCATCTTACTACCGCGCCCTCCACCCTATGACAGCTAAGGTTGCGCAAAGTATGACCTGCAACCACGGGGCGGTCGCCAAATCGTGGCGAAGAGCTACGCACGGTCACATTATAATGGGTTAGCATGCGCCGCTCATACGGACGGCAGAGGTAGCGCGAGGGACGAGCAGTGAATTGTCGCGTGATAGGCTACACTACCGACGCTGGACCGCCAGACTGGTCATTCGTGTAATCGCCATGTAACACGATATTAGTATAGTCGAATACAACTCAAGAGCGAAGCTTCTTTTTCTCGTCAAAAGGTCCCCCTCCAGCACATGGCGTCGGGCGATTCTCATGACCCTGCTATCGTTTCAACGCACGGCGGGTACTATCACCGACCGTGGAGTGAGGGGACATCCCCTTTGTTCTGCCATTGCCTGCATTGTCACGCTAGCAGGCTCGTGAGAATCGGCCAAAGCCATTGGCTGGGAAGGGCTCCTCTGACGAGGAAAAGCCGCTTCGATCTTTTAAACGGTACTGGTTCAGTAAGGACAACAAATTTCATTTGGCAGCTTGTTCCACTCGTTTACAGACTAAAATAATATCGGTTCAATAGGTTCTGTACTGTAATGATTAATGCGTTTTGAATGTTTTGTTCTTCACTGATAAATAACATCTGGTTACACCTAGTAACCTGTCTACCGTTTCAGACGGCAGCTCAATTGACCATGGTAGGCTGCTCGGAAAGAGAAACCTGGGTCGTAACCCAACCCAAGTGCCACAGCACCTGCCATACAAGAGCAGTGGCGCATCTTAACCTGATCGCTGCACCACTGCGCTAGAAGAGGTTGGAAGACCTGGAATCAATGAATGGAGAGAATGGCCGATTCTACATATATGGACATTAACCCATTATCGCTGTCTGAACAACTGCCATCCGTGAACACAAGATGTGAACACCAGAACCGAAGTGAAAACCGAACTGCTAGCGCACCTAATCCGCAATTGGCCAACTTACGCAAATCGACCATGATTTTTTTCTGCTATTTGCAATCAGTTTTTTTCTCAACGATAAAATAATATCGCTATTAATTTGCCGTCCTGTAATGGCCCGTAGCAACGTGCGTGTCATTAATGGTCCCGTCATTTGTCTACCCTTCTCTGCTCCATATTTCTGATATCTTCAGGTGTATAAGAAATATCGGTGTTTACAAGCTCGCTTATTTGTGACACAGTTTGTTCAAGTGTTCTCAAACTCAAAACATTTAATTCACTAATGTTGTGTATTTACCCAAAATCAAACGTCGTGAGTGTAACTCGCTTAAGAGCAAACGCGCTCAAAAATCTATCCATCCGCTTCTTTTCTTCAATAGTGCGACTGCGGTAAAAGGAAATTTTATTGCGAAGGCACTAATGCGATGGGTACCAACCCTGAGCGAAATCGTCCGTTGTCTGTTCGCGTTTTCTGTTCGCCTAGCGCAAGCGCTCCGTCCCACAGCCCTGCCCGCTCTTCGTCGTCTTCTGCGTAGCAAAAATTCACGCTTACGCGCTGCTCTGTAGTATTTTTCTAGCTCGCCCTTTGAGATGGTCAATAAATTGCCCCTCCGTGCATGCTTCTGCCATCAGATATTCCGCTGTAGGGTGCGTGAGAAAGAAATGGGCTTTGGCAGAACCCGCAATGCGAAGACAACGTAACTGATACTCGAAAAAGGTACCGGACCGGATTCCAAGAGAAAGCACGCTTAGCAGGGGGCAAAGGTAGGTGGGCAGATGCGATTAAGAAGTTTGCGCACATAACCTGACGGCGGCTGGCAAAGGACACAGTAAATGGAGATATTTGTGAGCTGAAGAGGAGAAAAAACAATTAATGACCAAAATTAGACGAGACCCTTAAGCTCCGGCTGAAAGATATGACGCGATATCGTAATGGGTTAATTCCCATATATGCGGAAATTCATTCTCAACTTTACATTTATAGATGTCTGGGAGTCCTCATACTTCTCCTGGCGCAGTGGTTCAGCAGTTAAGCGATGCGCCACTGCACTGCGATGGCAGGTGCTCCCAGCGGTGGGCCTTGTGCGACGCAGGTTGCTCAATTTAACTTCCCCCTGCCACGCTCGGCAGTTTGCTCACTAACCGTTGGGCATGTTGTGATGACGCAGGAAGGTCCCACGACCTAGGTGGCCCACCTCCGCCCAGGCCGAATTGTGGGGACGACCTGCCAGAGCCGTGATTTTGCGCCCACAACGCCGATGCCCACCACATGAACACCGGAGTTTTTAGCTAACAGAGTCTTAAACGTTATTAAGTTAAAAAAAAAATGGCTGGGGGCTTAGCATTGCTAAGGAAGGTCCGAAAGCACTGTTTTTTTTTAGAGCTGCACACTGCTGTCACGTACCTGAAAATACGATTGAGGTGTCCACTCACTCAGGGAGGCAGTGATGAGCGTCTTCAAGTGTTTCATCGGCAATGCCAATTTGCTCAGTGTACAGTCTCTGCCAAAAGTGGACAGGCCAAGTGGTCTGCTTCTGAGCCCTGCAGCGCGGCTGCTCTTGCATTCGCAGGGGCCCTACTCTCGCGAAATTGTGGGCGAAATTCTAGATGCCCCTGTCCTGTGCGATGTCAGTGCACGTTAAAGAATCCCAGGTGGTCGAAATTTCCGGAGCCCTCCACTACGGCGTCCCTCATAGCCCGTGTCGCTTTTGGACGTTAAACCCCAATAAACTGAACCGCAAACCAAACCCAGTCTTACGAAGGGGAGAGGAACTTAAGTCCTGAACCCTCCCAAGCTTAGAACCGTCAAATGTGCTTAAGAGCCTCGCTACACTGCGGAAGCAAACGCCGTGGGCTGTGTGCTTTTAACAAAGACTGCACGCCGGCGCCCTATACTCCAAGGCCGCGTTTCTGCAGCAGTGTTGTCAACGCCAACGCGTATTGCTCTACTGCCGTGTTTCTGCCACGACGTTGTCCACTCCAACGCATGCGGCCCACATCTCTTGGTCACTATACGGCCACATACGTTTGATAGTAGTGTTAGCCACCCCCGCAGAAGCAACCTAGGGGGCTACCTGGGTCACGTGACCTTCTGGCGTCAAGGCTTGTGGCGTCAAGACAAAGCACTCTGTTATCGAAAAACGCGCATTGTCATGAGCTACCCTGCGGTCTATGCTTGAGCAGAAATAGCCGCGTGGTTTGAGGGGGACAATATTTTACAACCCGGACAGATAAGTTCGGAAAACCCTGTGTGTTTGAGCAGGAAAGGTTCCTAGGGCTAGGTTGGCAAAGCACAAGAAGAAAACAGAAATGGTGAAGAAATCTTGTACTTTTCTTGAAATTTCGGCCGACTGAAGGTCGTTCCTTCTTCAAAAGCCGGTACCCGGCCTAAACGTCAAGTGCTGTGTTGCTGCACCACGTCTGTACACACACGCACACACACGCACACACACACACACACGCACACACGCACGCACGCACACACACACACACACACACACGCACACACACACACACACACACCTCGGTTTCAACCCAACCCAAGCCACCCGAGTCCCACCGGTGGCAACAGCAGCTGCCATAGAAGGGCTGTGGAGCATCGCTTGACCGCTGCACCTCTGGGCCAAGAGTAGAGGACGATTCATAAGGATCTATGAATCGAAAGTACAGAGTGGCCAGTTCCACATGTATGCTCATCAATACATATCGCTATCCGAAGAACCGAAACCTGAGCTGAAAGGAAAACATATTGGCTAACACAACTAATTCCTAATTACCCTCACTACGCAATTTGAAGATCATTTTTTAGACGCCTTTTTCTCTATGTAGGTCTTGAGCGCTAACGATCGGTGACTGAAAGTCTAAATCTCGCTTTGATTTTGCGGTCCCATTCGTTAAACCACCTTCCGAGCACCGTTTTGCACTAATTGTCTGGAACTTTTTCTGGGAAGTGCAGACGCCTGCCCTCGGGGGCGAAATTTTCTAGCAGCCACTCAGACGGCGCCTCGAGGCGGGCTGTGCGCACCTTCCCTTATAAAAATGGTCTATAGACAGTCTATAGACTTCTTGTTGAATCTTTTGACTTCTTATAAATATTGCTTTTTGTCTATTCATGGTCTATAGACTGTCTATAGATAAAAGTCTAACAGAAAGTATATGGACATAAATCTATTGATTGGCTATAGACTGGCTATGGCATTTGTATTGCCTATAGACTGCTCTCTGGGATTTGTCTATAGACAGTCTATAGACTTTATAGACAGGAGTCTTTAACACTCTATAGACTGCCTAAAACTTTTTTGTATGGGTTGGCCGCGTGGGCCTGTGCGGCAAGTGGAGCAAGCAGTGACGCTGCATCATTGTTCACTAGCGTTTCCTTGGTGAGTAAAGGAGAAAAAGACCGGGACATTGGCAGGGCTTGTAATGCGAAGCGATGGCCAGGGTTAGTGGGAGGTCACTGTGGAGGGCCTTTGTTAGGATGATGAGTTTGTTGGGGTGAACCAGGGGCTCTGGTGAAACCGTCCGCAGAAAGCGATGGCCAGGATTATTGGGAGGTCACTGTGAGGGGCCTTTGTTTGGATGATGAGTTCGTTGGGCTGAACCAGGGGCTCTGGTGAAACCGTCCGCAGAAAGCGATGGCCAGGGTTATTGGGAGGTCACTGTGAGGGGCCTTTGTTTGGATGATGAGTTTGTTGGGCTGAACCAGGGGCTCTGGTGAAACCGTCCGCAGGAAGAAAGGGGGGGGGGGCAGTGTGCAGCGAACGCGCCGTCCAAAACGGCCCCCGCTCAGGTCGCCGCTCCAGCAACCAGCGGAAGGGTAAGAAGGGGCGCTAAGTCGGCCACCTCCGGCCGCGCGTGGGTGCCCCCACTCCGCGGAAGCGAGTCGTCCCCCGCTAAGTGAAACGTCACGACTGTCCCACCGCAGCGTGACGCCCGTCGCGGAAGCGTCGCACGCGCGCGCGCGACGCGATTCTCTCCGCCGACGTGCGCTCCTCCGCTGGGCGCGGGAATGCCGGCTCGCCGGACGGGCTCTCTTAGAAGGACGGTCGCGCACCTGGGCGCATCCGTTGGCAGCGAAAACTCGGCGTCCATCTCATCGTCCACGTTAATTAAAAGACTAGCGCATAAAACTAGGACAAAGACATAGATGGCGACAGATTTGGTTTGGTTTGGTTTATGGGGTTTAACATCCCAAAGCGGCTCGGGCAGTGAGAGGTGCCGTAGTGACGGGCTCCGGAAATTTCGACCACCTGAAGTTCTTTAACGAGCACCGACATCACACAGCACATGGGCCCCTAGAATTTCCCCTCCAAAGAAATTCAACCGCCGCGGCCGGGATCGAACCCGCGTCTTTCCGGTCAGCAGAGAAGGAGACAGGACGAGCGCTAAACATGAACTGAAGATTTACTACGACAAACAGGTACTTAAAAACACTTCGGTGCCACATGCGCACACTGGGTTGAAACGAGCTCAAACTAATCAAAATGTTCCAAACTGCTTCTGAGGTACATTTCTTCTTTTCTGGTCAGGGCAAGTGATGTCTCCTTCTATGTCTTCGACCTAGTTTTATGCGCTAGTCTTTTAATTAACGATGACACACCAACTAGCCCTGCTTTCCGCCTTGATTGCATCGTCCACGCTTTCCCGGGGGTACAAGCACGCTTCGTCATGTTTCTCTGGTCTGTCTCGCGTCGTTTCCGCTCTTTCCCTGCCTACGCAACTCCTTCAGACGGGAAACAAGCTCTGCCCACCCGTACTAGCGCCAGTATAGGAAAGGGACGCGCGAATGGCAGCTGCTCACTCCGACAAATATACCTGCGTATATATGTCCGAATTCATGAATTTCTAGCATCTCTAGAGCGCAGGATTCCAGAACAGCATCGCTAACAGACGACCCGAGGGTGCAAGCGGAACTTTTGTTCTGTATAGGACGGGGCCAGACGAGCCCATTGCGACTCAGTTTTCTCGGAAGACCGGTGTCGGTGGCCGACCGCCGCTATGCCGCTCCCGCTGTGCAGAGGCCGAGCGGCGAGGGGGGCGATGCCGCGATGATGAGTTACGGAGCCGCGGGTGATAGACAGTGGAGCGAAGCGAATCCGCACGGCTTCCAGTTGTGTAGGCACTTCGACATTGGCGGACTTTTAAGCGTCAGAGTTACAGCCGGCCTGCGAGGATACGCGATGCAGACTAATTATTTCTTGATTCATATTGCAGCGAAGAAGCACTAACACACAGAGAAGGAACACGCAAAAAACACGGACCAACGCTGCACTCACAACTGGTTTACTGCGAAAAGATGTCGAGCTTAAAAAGGCTCGCCATCTGCGCACTACATACAGAAAAAAAAACCGTAACAACCTCATGCCAAGGAACACTACAAAACATCTTATCATATTCTGCAAAAAGGTTGAATTCCGAAGCGTACAAAAAAAAGGGAAGCATCACTAATGCAGCAATCTGCTCTTTTCTTTGTAGTCGAGGGTTTGACGGCATACCGTCTGGTCAGGAATCATGGTGATGAGGATTGCTGGCCAAAGTCACTGCTGCTCACTGCTGGTCACTGGCCCTTGTTCACTATAGTGAACAAGGGAGCCGTAGCGCTCCCGAAACGTCTTTCCATCTTTATTGACTTTGGCCAGTGACCAGCAATGCTCTTTTCTTTATGTGAAAGGCCTCCAGGAGTTCACGTGCCGTTTGATACTTGCTGCTGCCTAGGATTTGAACATTGTCGAAACGTGGCGAAGATGTCGTGCATGACTGGGAGTGCATAACCAACTGCACATTCTCTTTGTTCTTTGAATTCATTTGGTGCTCCCCTAGCCCTACAAATTATTTTTCCCATCTTAATCCTTGCGCTAAGTTGGCGTTTTACAACAACAAAAAATAATTGTTGGCGGTATAGCTGCAGTGCGTAAGAAAAAAATAGCTGCGGTTCAACTACTGCTGAGCTCTGTTAGAGAGCGAAAGCTATGGCGTATCGGGAAACTGTATGCGGCTTGGCGTCTGTAACGTTGAGGGCGTTCCGGACACTGGGTAGGCAGCGCACCCACCCTGCCAAACTACGGAGAATGTTTACTTCATTCGAACCGGAGCGAAAGCACGGATTCGTGCCACGTTGAACACGACGGTGAACAGGCAGTGCCGCGACACAGAGCACCAAACCCTGGCCAATCCCCCACCGTGGATGTGTGTCATTAAGCCTGAGGACATCATCATCATCATCATCACAGCGCGATATTATGGTGCAGTTAAACATTCTAACAAACATCTAAGAGCAGACAGCTGCTGCTGCTAGGCTTTCGCAACCATAGCGTCGTTTCGAGGTTTACAGTGGAACTGTCGCTCTATTCTTACAGCTTCAGGAGATTTACACTGCATTTCTTCCCAGCTTAATCCAGATGTCATAATTCAAGAAACGTGGCTTCCAGCCGACAAAAATTTTCATTTTAAAAATTATCGTTCATTTCGCCTAGACCGCCAGTCACGAGGAGGGGGTTTGCTAACTTTAGTCTCTTCAAAATTCAGCCACAGGGCTAAGTTATCTTTTCAGCAAATGTTCCCTGACTGTGAGATATTGCAAGTAGACTTTGCTCTTCCTGGATGCTCTTCAATTTCTTAGTAAATGTTTATTTCCCGTATGGAGTACAGGATACTAGACCGCTCGATTTGCTTCTCGCTAACTGTAGAAACCCAGTTCTCATGGCTGGCGATTTCAATTTACACCATGTGTAGTCGGACAAATCTATGCGGGAAGCGCCTTTGGAACTGGGTTTCTGATAACAGCCTTATGAGTTCAAATTCAGGATCGGCCACTTACCTTCGCGCTCAGCCTCAATCTGTTTTAGATCTTACATTCACCAGTCCTGGAATTGGCGTAACGAATTGATCGACTGTTGATTGCGGCACCTCGAGTGACCATATACGTATTCGTTTTACTATAATACGTCGTGTAACTCCTGCGCTTTCTCCGTTTCGATCGCATTTAAATTATGAAAAATTTCAGACGACGTTGCCCTTGCGTCAATTTATAACATCTCCGAGGACCACCAGTCAACAAGCTTATGCCTGGCTATAGAGGAATTCCGTAAAAAGTCGGAGTTTCTGGTGCGGCCATCAAAAGGGAATTCCTCTAACCATTGGTGGAATGCGGACTCTATGAGAGATTACAGGCGGAGGAAGGCAGCATGGAAAAACTTCTTTTTAACCAATGCGCAAATAACTGGAATGATTATAATTTCATAGCACCCACCTTTAAACACACTTTCTAGCAAAAAAGGCAAATCACACTGAACATTTCGATTATCTTTTAAAGTCGGGCAACCGACCTGCAGTATTCGGCTTTCTACTGTCTAGAAAACAGGTCCGATCCTCTTGTAATTTACAGTCATTAGTTATGTCACATAAAGAAGCTGTCGAGGCGTTTTAATCACTTGCCACGGGCGTGTAAAAGCGCTTCTCGTCTCTACTACCTTTACGTCCCATGTTGTTTGCGCTAGTGACGCCAAATAATTATGTCTCTAAAGTTAATCTACAGTAGCTTTCACAAGTTGATTCGAGATCGCCAGCTGCTCCTCCCGGTCCTGATGGTATCACTTCAAAGATTCTCTAGATTCTATTCGGGGAGTCTCCCGACTCCTTGTTACACCTGGTCAACTATTCTGTCAAACACTCTTGGGTCCCTTCTGAGTGGAAGCTGGCCAAGGTGATCCCTGTACTTAAAGCTCAGGGTGGTGGCTATGAATTGGAAAATGTTAGGCCTATGTCTTTAACATCAAGCGGGGTAAAATTGATAGAAAGAGTGTTACTAGTTCGGGTTTCTACCTTCGTGGACCGCAGAACTATTCTCAGCCCGTGTAAACTCGGCTTCCGGCCACGATATTAGATGTGGAATGCACATGCAGATCTTGAGAGTCATATCCTCCTTGCTCGTCGTCAGCTCCTGTACGTTGCTTTGGTTACGCTCTACCTCTCTAAAGCTTACAACAGTGTAGAGCATTCCATCCTAGTGTATACGTTTTAGTACCTTCAGCTCTAGATTATTTAGTTTCTTTAGAACAGCGCAAAAGACAAGGACACAGATAGAAAAGAGACACACACAGCGCTGACTTACAACTAAATTTATTCATGAAATATACATGTATATATACACATGGCAAGATGCGCGAGAGGCAGCAAACTGTCTTTTGTGCTGTTTTAAGGCATCATGGTTCACCAACTAGCCTGCACGTCTACCCTTGTAATATTTAGCTGCATGGATATCTGCATTTCTCTATAATAGGGAATTCTTTTGCGCCGATAATCGTGCACATTCAAAGAGGTACAAATAAACGAGAGGTGTGCCGCAAGAAGCTGTCCTTTCGCCTGTGCTATTTAATATTTTAATATTCTGCTGAGCTTCATTCCTCTACACCACCATGTTCACACCTACGTCTATGCAGACGACATTTCGTTTTTTGTGGATGCGCCTGACATAGTACATTCCCTCTATGATCAACTGCAATCATATTTGAGTACTCTTGAGCGCTGGTTGAGTAGTTCACACCTCACGTTAAATGTTAACAAGTGCGCCGTCTTTGTTTTCCCTCTACAGGATCCTGTTGTGGTCTCTCTTACATGTCAGTTTCAACCAACACCTCAGGCTCAATCCCTAAAATACCTGGGCGTCACTTATGACCACAAACTCACCTGGCGGCCTCACATTGACTATTTTGCTATGAAAGGGGCTCGTGCCGTGGGCATGTTACGTAGGTTGTGCAGTCACAGGTACGGTATGCGCACGGATGCGCTACTAATGATTTACACAATGTATGTCAGGCCCATTTTAGAATTTGGCTCTGTGTTGTTTTCAGGCTCGGCTACATACATACTTCGTCCTCTCATCCCTTTGGAGAGGGAGGTGCTTCGGATGTGCCTTGGCGTCCACAAATTCGTGGCTGCCAATGTGCTGTCCCTTGAAGCCTGCTTTCCCTCTCTCTTCTCTCTTATCCCGACTTCATTTTCTAACTGTGCAAACTTACCTCGAAATCTATGAATCCCATTTTCACCGTTCGCAAAGCATTTTATGTTGCCTGCAGACCTCCTTTTTTGTTGTCCACTGGCCTTATTTTCATACCCCACAGGTTGTGTTTGTGCAAAGACTACTTGAGCTTCTAAACGTGCAAATTTACAACATCCTTCCAGCACTAAGTAGTGGGTCCTTAGTCCCCAATGTTTTCCACAACATTTTCCCCCAAAACGTAAGCCTTTTACCACCCCGTATCCTAAATGTACAAATAGAAGATCATTTAAGGTCCCTACCTACAAAAATTGCAATAACAACCGACGCCTCGCAATGCACCGAAAAGGCAGGTGTGGGAATTTTCTGTCCGAGTTTAGACTGCTCCTTTCGCTGCGCATTCCGGATTTCACCGCTATTTTTGAAGCTGAATTTCTGAGAGTAGCTTGCTCCGCGCAAGCTAGGCCCTTCCATTACGGCAGTGGCACTCATTACCGATTCTTTATTTTTGTGTTCGTCCCTCGCATCGCATGTTGACTGTCCCTCTTTAAGCACTCCTTTATCTCTGCTTCCTTCGCATTTGAGCCTCGTTCATTTAATACGGGTGCCCGGTCAGAGCAGCACGACAGTAAATGAGATCGCTGATAACCTCGCAAAAACTTTAGGCGTCCCCGTGTTGCGTATCATCCCGGCTACAGCGTGTATCACAGCATCTAGGTTTCGGTGACGTGCTTTATTAAGCGCGCAAACACAGCACTTATAACATCGGCGGAATAGCAACATCTGCAATATTCCTGGAACAGGAAAGTTTATCAATCTCGACAGCTTGAAGTATCTGTGACAAGGCTGCCCTGCCGTATCCCTCCTTTAAATTTCTATCCACACAGGTCTGGTTTCGCGCTATCTCCCCTCTGTGCATTTTGTCATGAGCCTGAATCCATCGATCATTTTTGGCTCCACTGTCACCGTTTCACCTCTTTGCGAAGAAGATTCCTGGAGGTGCCCTTGCAGCATCTAGGCCTGAGTTTGAGCAGCCCACTCTTGCTATCATTTGGCGTCACCACATTTGGGTTCAGTCGCAGGGCGGTTCGTGCCGCTGTTCAAAATTTCTTGCTGGAATCTCATCGACTGCCTTGCTAAAACTCACAGTATTTTCTTTTCTATGCTTTATTATGTTTTGAATTAATCTCTTCATCTTTTTTTTCTCTCTTTCTCTATATTTTCCATCTAAACTCTTATCTCTTTTCAGCCCCTCCTATTTTTGTGGTAGAATCCACCGCTGTTGCTCTCCCGGGTACTTTTCTTTTGTGTTTTGTGTGTACAGGTAAATAGCAACCTTTGCCTCCCGATTCATGGCTAATCCCCCAGTGTGGGTATATGTGCACTCTTTTGAAAGCCTAACAACAACAACAACAACATAACGCGAGGCGTGCTGGCGGCGGCGAAAGCCTGGTGGTCTCACTGAGCGGCCCTTAAAGGCGATCTGTTCGCGCAGCTGCGGGCTCGACTCCCGGTCATGGATATTGATTCAATTCTCTTTTTCATGATTTGACCACTAACTCGGCTGTAGGTCAAATTTACACTGTCCGTGATTGAAGTCCGAGGTTCCTTAATGAGGCTTTCGCTTCAAAAATAAACCGAAACCGAACGCGTGAAACACACAGCAAGAGAGCGAGAGAAACACCTTAATTTGTCAGCAAATCAAGTGGCGGGTCTACTGGGTCTCTTGAGTCGCTCCAGGTGAACGGCAGTTGTTAGTCTGTTGGCGACCTCTAGCGCATTCATCGTCGCCCTGGACTGAACCTCGAGGTCCGAGCTGGAGAGATCAGCTTCCCATTGCTCAAGAGAGGGAGATGTAACCTGAGGTGGATCGTCCGGGCAGCCCCAGGTTATTTATTTATTTATTTATTTATTTATTTATTTATTCATTTATTTATTTATTCATTTATTCATTTATTTATTTATTTATTTATTTATTTATTTATTTATTTATTTATTTATTTATTCATTCATTCATTCATTCAGGTTGCCCCACAGGTTCCAAGCGTTGGAGTATTGTGTGAGGGGGGGATTACATAAATGGGGGTAATAAAAGGAGCATGAATGACATGATTTTACAATGCTGATTGACTGTTAGTACTCGTTAAACGGTAAGAACATCATTACACAACGCTAACTGACTGTTAGTGCTCATTATAAAACAATAAGAACATCGTTATACAACAGTTATTGACGCGTTAGTAATTAGAAAAAAAGATGGCTGTTTTTTCGGTCCTAAAAGAAGCTGGATCACGAATATTGACGATGTGTTCTGGAAGACCATTCCAGTGAACAATAGCCTGCGGCAAAGCGGATGAATTGAATGCAACGGTTTTACCTGAAAGACGTTGGAAGCTGAAATGGTTGTTTAAACAGCGTTGTTTAAATGTGGTTCAAAGTAGCAGACTCGCCACAAATTGACAGAACGGGTTTACCAGATCGGAGTGTATGTTGGCGTGTATGCCCGCGGGTTCGGCTGCGACCGCGTCTGCAGCCGTTGCCACATGGTAGCCTGTTCTCTGCTGAGCGAATCGTGCGGAGGAGGCAGGAGCACTAGCCGCTCTCTGTAGTATTACGCAATGGACTGACACAAGTCCAGAGCCTCACTTCGGCCGCTCCCGTGTCAGAAGCCTCCTCAACTGCTGGGCTGACAAAACCTCGAGCATACATAGCAACAATAACGTCGGTATGGCTGGATTCTCTGTAGCGTAAAAGCACGCTCTGAACCAATCAAAGTACATTCTGTCTGTCACTGGCTCCGTTTTTGTTTTCGAAAAACTTGTCTAGCGCTACAAAACGCTTGCTATAACTAAGCTTGTTGTAGGGCCCACCACCCCAGCAACAAGTTTTACTGCCTCTGCAGCGACAATCCTCGGCTGTAGCCGCGTCTCGTCCGCCAACGCATTCCGCGTAAAACCACGCGGAGCGTTTCGAATGACACAAACCGGACAGAATGCTCCACCTCTGCTCCGCAGGAGAAGAACAGGGAAGCCCCTCGCACGCTCTCTTCCTGCCGCGACTCCAACGGTGCGTGAAACGATGCCGCCCGGAGGGGGTTCGTCCCGAGTAGAATGGCGAGAACAGACTCGCCGCGCGCTGGCTACAACGCGGAAACGCCGAATGTTCACAACGACACCGAGGGCAGTGAGACGCTGATTGGCTGTGGCGCTTCCTCGTTTCCAGTAGATTTTTCGTCGGCAAGTTTACTCTCGCGAAAAAATCTCCTTCAATTTTACCTTCGACATTCATTTCGTGTCCTCATCAAGAGTACCTTATTAACAAATTAGAGACACTGCAAAACAGGGCCAGTCGACTCATCGCGCGTAAGTACTCGCCTTTGTCAAGCGTCACCGTAATGAAAGAGAACCTTAACCTGCCTACATTGGAAAGCAGACGTAAGATATCACGCCTTGCTTTTTTCATAAATTATATTTTGACCCCACACCCTATTCCGCACCGCTAATTAGGCCTGCCATGCGCATATTTCATCGACTTGACCACAATAAAAAAATCGAACCTCCATTTGCGCGAACAGCCGCAGTCAGATTTTCGTTTCTTCACCTGGCGATAAAAGAATGGAATGCCCTCCCCCATTCTGCAGTTAACACTATTGATCGCGACCAGTTCCTTTCAGTACTCAAAGATAGTGGGGCAGAGCAGGTGTGTAAGATTTACCTTTTGATTTACCTGTTGTATTTTATACCTTTGTAGTTGTATTTCCTTCTTGGAATTTATGCATTGTATTTTGTTCTCTGTATTTCTTACGTGATGTCCCCCCCCCCCCCCCCCCTATGTAATGCCGACGTGGGCCTTTAGGGTAAATAAATGAAAAATGCTCCTTCAATTTTACCTTGGTTACTTTTACTTGACATGTTTGGGCAACCGTAACAATGTTGCTTCACTTTTATTCCATCTTAATCTTTGATTCATTCACTCGTTTATTTTACTCACTGAACGGAAAAGCCGTTCGACGAGCCTTGAATAGTTCTTGGTCCCGGATACATCACGGATGGCATGATTAGACATTCATGCATTGCTTACTCGTTAATGTTAAACGAAACAAAATCGATTTCAGCAATATATTACAATGTGCGTATGCAGTGAGAAATTCTTGCAGATGGTACCATATATTAGCTGATGCAGGAAGATTGGGCTCCAGATACTCTTAATAAGTATTCAGAGAAGCTTAATTCAGAATGGCCGGTTCTTATCCCGCTGTAGTCACTTGACGCCGAATGTTACTTGTCATTTACTGCCGTGTAGAACTTAACCATTCTGTCTCAGCCTAAAAGCGGGTGGGTCTTAACGCGCTGCATGACCACTACCGACTCGAAGAAACTGCCACGCGTTCTGGTCGGTGCGGTCAAGACCGTGTTCGCTGGGTGAAATAAATCGTACTGACAGGACACAAAGGGTTATCATGTTCAGTCCCGCTAAGGAAGCGAAGTGGTGAGCGCGTGCTCATGCGCAAAGATTTCAATAGCTGGCTTGGGCCCATCTAAGATGTTCGCCGACAATCCGCATGGCCAGAGGACTACCTTCGGTCGCAGTTCAATTTGATCGGAGGCGCAGAGAAAGAACGGAAGCGTCGCCTCCATAGGAGCATGGACGCTGAGTGCCTGGTGCACTGACGTCGATGCCGCAACGGACTGCGACCTGAAGTGGTAGTGAGCGCATGCTGCTGGTAAATGTGTCGTGCCAGCACTATGATGGAAAAGTGACCTTCGTTTATGACCAGGCGCTCCAAAATTCTACCTCCCATGAACGCCGGTGACAGCAGAGGTGCACCTTCCTGTACAGCTAAGTTGTGAGAAACCGCCTCTTATTAAGGGCAATATCATCGGTCATACGGCAGTAGGGACTACGCGGAAAACTTGCAGGCTGCGGTGTCCCGCGCATTTATGTCGCTGCTGTCAGGTTGTGGTCTCCTAGCGACCGGAATCAGGAGCGGAATCGTACTGAACGAGGTTCCATCAAGCGTCGCTTTAGAAACAGCCTTGCGAAAGGTACTCTAGTTGTCCAAAAGTCGTCCCCGGCATCTGACGCAAATCTGCGTGCCCTGAGGTCCACCGCCGCAGGCCAGTCCCTTTTCTGTTCTCCGGAGAAAGGAGCCGTCGGCCGTGCGCGGAGGAGGAACGCCTTCGGAGTGAAATAAACACGCGGTCCCATGGAGAGCCCCGCCGCTGCGGCCATTGTAGCAGAGACCGTTAGCGAGCGTGGACGCTCTTCTTCCAGCGAAGCACGGCGCCGCTGGGCGGTTCCGCTCGGCCAGAACTTCCTGCAGCGGTCGCCCGCTCGATGGAAGTGAGCTCGGCAGGTTGGCAGGCGAAACAGGCACTTGAAGCGGAATTGCCGCTGCGAGAGTTGAGATGATGGGAGAAAAACCGCGCGGGTCATTAAATCTCGCCGCTCCGGCACGCCGCGGAGGACGACGTGGGGAACGCCAATTCATACACCCGGGTGGGGCCTTCACGAAGTGCAAACCGTTCTGCCCGTTCCTGTCAATGCACGTAGGGCACCCACGCGTCGGCGGATGAGCCACGTTCCAGCTGGAGGGAGCATGTGCCCCGCCGAAGTGAGCCGGCGCGGCTTTTTCCGTCCGTGCAGGCCAACGTGACGCGAAAGACGAGCGCCATTTCCTTCCTCGGCCGTCCGTACGCGGGCCCCTTGGCAACCTCTTGCCCTTGCTCGTAGGCCACGGGGAACGGCAGTCGAGGAGGCGCTGTTTATATCTGAAGGGAGACGCGCAGCTTGGCAAATGAGAGATGGAAACGTGGGAAGTGCTGCACGGCCCTGGCTTTCTTCCTCCACTCCGCATTCCATGGCAAAGGAAATGGAATGAAGTGAATGCACCTCGAGGGTGGCACAAAACACACAGACGAAGAAGGCAACAGACGAAATAGGCTGACTGACAGCTGAAATAGGCCCATTCAGACGCTTTTGAGAGGCAGAAATCACGCTCAATCGAGGAGACGAAACTCCTTATTTCCTAGCACTAAGGACGGCTTGGTCGACTCAATAATCAGCCCTTCTGTTTCCGATTTGAAATGTTCGTGCTAAATGCCTCATCGCTACACGTTTGCTATCACACAACGCCATAAAGTTGTCGTTCAGTAGTGGTGCACACCGTGCACACGAGACAATGTGCCGACAGCTGAGAACAAGCCGCACGTGTCTGGGCACTGTGGTCACGAAGGCGTTCGTCTGAATGTAGTTCACGGGCATCTCAAAACCAAGCTCTTCTTGCAGTCCATAGAATGGCTAGCGTGCTTAAAAATGCACAAACTTCCACAGTTTTCTAGACTTCCATGTCGACTGTTCTGTGTGCAGCCTCCGAGACACGTAACAGCTTATTATAGCCTCTAAGAATAGCCCTAACGTAAAACCTGGAAGCGAAATTTTATACGCTGGAGTAGATAGTGCATATATGATAAGACAACTAATTTCTGCTTGATTTCCGCCTTGACGTCCAACGTGGCAGGTTTCTTTAGAACCGAAACCTTTCTGATCATCCTTGCATGTGGTGGACCCCACCAGTGGAGAGTAAATCCTCGTAATAATTCAGTGAATGCAGATGAGGACGAAAAGAAGGGAATGCACACACGAGAGCTCAATGTCTTTTGAAGAATAAACTGCTTATTTTCACTTCGGTAACTGATCGCAGAAACTAAGATGAAGACATAACCTTTTTTTTATATCGTAGTAAAACTGACTACATCTTTGCCATTCTTTGCCACACATGAGTGCACTGATATATGGTCAAGAATCAGCTTAGTGTGCTAGAACGACATAACCAACAGTTGTTGCTCGCTTCAAGCGTCAGTCTAGCAGCAAGACGGGGAACTTAATGCGAAGCAGTATTCAATTACTTCTGGCCTATCTTACAAGAAAGAAATAATGGTTAGCGGAAAGCCGGCAACGCCTGCGCTTCTCTTCAACAGCCCTTTCGACTCCGCTCAGTAAAATTCCGCTGAGTACCTGAGTGATCCGGGCTGCTGCGCACAGTACGGATTTCTAAATGAGAGCGGGATTCCCCCGGGCGACGTGGGTCGTCCCGAGAATAGCAGTTCTGATAAGGATTGCACAGGGGCGCCGATCCTTGTCCTGCACAATACAGTAAATCCTGATGACGCAGCGCCTACTCTTTTGGCGGCTTGGTTACCTCTAGTGAGTTGTTTAAGCATCGATGCAGAGGATTATTCCAGTGACTACATCAACAAGATTGGCTGTGAAATGTATTTTTAGGACAACGATAGAAGTACTAGAGAGCAATGTTGATGAAATTCAATTTCTTGTATACAGCATGAGCGATGGACAATGTATAACGATGTCTTTAGTGACCAGGGTGTCGAATTTTCTTCGTTTTGTTCATTTTTGCGTTTCGTTTTTACGCGCTTATCCGACTGTCCTGTTGCTCATAGAAGCGACAACGTTTAAATGGGCTGGCCTTGCAAATGTAGAAAAGACTGGGAATAAACATCTGTTCAATGATATTCTGAAAGGAGTGACTAACAGAAAAAGTGCTGCATCAGCTTCCTCTAGACAGCGTCAGCGTAACGAACAGTGCACCGTACCATTCTCTTAAGCCAAAGAGGGCGTTATCCCGCATGCATAGCTTGCCAAGGGAGACCTTAGCTAAGCTTCCTCTCTAACATGTTACTAGGTAAGTTGGTGTGTCGAAAGCAGAGTTGATCAAACGCTGCGTATGTCGTCGTGTATGCCGGTACCTTTGTGTCTTTCTGCAGGCTCTTAACTGCCTGCTAAATACAAACCAGCTTGTGTGGAGCATTTCTTTATTGTCGACCTCTGCTCAGAGCGCCTTCAGGATGAAGACACTGATGCGGAAGGCACTCCAAGAACCGACAGCTCAGAAGGGGCATACTATATGAAGCGTGTCATTGAAGCGGCAGGCGTACCGAGGAAGACAGGCTACGTCATTGATGCGGTGGTTAATTCTCACCTTCCCGTGTCTGTGAGTTTTGGTGGAGAGGCCACGAGCTCTCACGACTGCTGCTGCATGGGGGAGGAGGATATCGGTTGCGAGTCCTTCGACCGGATTCAATAGAGGATGCGCTTGTGCTAGACTCCTACATACTTACGCCTTGTCTATTATTATTGTATATTATTACAGTATATTATTAATTATTATATTATTGTTGATATTATTGTATGTATATTATTGAATTATTGTATTATTATTATTGTATATTAAGTGTCCCTTTCCTCAGTAAGCTCAATGGTGTTGGCAGCCTTTAGGGAGCTGGGACCGATTAGCAAGCGCGTGTTTCGCAATTCACTCCGGATAGCGTAGTTGCCACTGCAAGACGAAATCGGAACGTAGGGAATGCATGAAATGCAGCAACAGTCTCAGGTGGGCATGCAACAGCGCAGTAATATTGACAAAAGTAAGACGGGAGGGAAAACAGTCGGCCGGTAAGAAACGCATGTGCGGATCTAGGTCGGGGCAAGTTAGACGCTGTGCGACAGATCATGATGGTAGCGACAGACTCAAGAAGAGGTCAAAAGAGAAAAGGTGAGAGGAGTACAAAAGTACAAGCAGTCAACAAAGGAGGAATGTGGATGCTACAGGGAGAAGAACAAAAATGGGAAAGGAAAAGGCAACGAAAACAAAGCAAAAAAAGACAGCTCCATAAGGGGAAGAAGGCAAAGTATTCCTGTGTAGCACGGAATGGCTAGAATCATCGAAGACATGCATGTCAGACTAAAAACGCTTAATACCAATAATAAGGGATAGTGATTTTAGGTGATGCAGTGACACTAAGATGAGGTGCAAAAACGAGGGTGCCGTTGATGTTATGCACATTGTAGGCAACGTAGACCTTGGCCCAAATACTAAGCACGTTCAAAGTGCATATCGCGCACGTTCCTACAAAAAAAAAAAAGAACCTACTACAAAAGACTCGTCTTTCCAAAAAGAAACTACACTCCCGTCCTCTGCAACATATAATGTTCCAGTGTCAAGAGGTGCCTAGTAGAACACTGCAACGGTACCAAGAAATATAAAATGGCCACCAGTGCTATCGTTTGATACTGTGTGTCATAAAAAAACATGTGACGGCGTACAGAATACTGTTCTACTCTAATAAGTCACGTGGGTACGGATTAGTGCACTGCACGGGCTCGGGCCAGCCCGAAAGCCCAGGCCCGGCCCGGCCCGCGGGCCGGGCCGGCAAATGATTTATTTTGCCGGGCCTGGGCCGGGCCCGGGCCTGAAGTTGCGGGCCCGGGCCGGGCTCGGGCTTAAAGCTGCGGGCCCGAGTCGGGCTTGGGTCCGTAGAGAAACGGCTGGTGTCCGACTTTTCATTCGCTATTGCAGAGTGAAGTGCACTACTGCGGCATTGAAGCAGCGACATGGATGAGCTGTGCGTTATAGTACGCGCGAGAAAAAAAACTAAGCTTTATTCATTGACTTATTTATTTCCTTTTTCCACGCCGCGGTGCAGTACGAGTAAAATTCAACCGGCCTTAATTGGCCATTGATCGTTCGTTATCCCAAAACATACCTATACACTACTAGAAATGCATTCAGGAAGAATATATAAGTTTAGGACGCTTATAGTCTTTAAGCACATACCGTGAAATACTCAAGCCTTTTAGCTATCCGTTTATGCTGAAAGGCGACGAGTTCGGCTATGAGCTCAAGCTGTGAGATCGCGTTCACTAAAAGAAATGTCATCCCACTGCTTGCTAGGCAGCTTTAATGTTTATACTTCGCGGGCGGCAGAATATAACTGATTAAAATCATGGGGAACGCAAAGTAGACTACTACGAGTGTATGCAGCCCTTTTTATTTGGCTCTCGGTACTTCCGAGTTTATCTTTGCCCACCTACACGGGATCACTGTCCAAGAGACGGGCCTGGCGAGCACTACTCTTCATCACTTCCTTCTGGGTTAAAAAGAACCAACTTTCTGAAAGCGAAACTGCGGTTTCAGAACCTTTGTCGGCCAGTTTATTATCGGTGTAGTAGCGGTCTGCTTGCTCAGAGTGAGCAGTATACCTGAAGCGTTACTTTGAAACGGGCCGGGCCGGGCCTGGGCTGGGCTTCACTCCGGGATTCACGGGCCGGGCCGGGCTCGAGCGATAATTTAGCGGGCCTGGGCCGGGCTCGGGCTTGAAGCCGCGGGCCTGGGTCGGGCTCGGGCTTCAGTTCTCGGGCCCGGGCCGGGCTCGGGCCTCAGATTGAGGCCCGTGCAGTGCTCTAGTACGGATTACACGGTATTCCCCTGGCCAGCTACGAGGCGCGTCCGGGAAGTAAAGATACAAAGGCCACCACGTCTATGGAATCAGAAGTAATCGTCTTACACATCGTCATTTTTCAGCATAATTTCCGCAATTATGCAAACAGGGCTTTAGCTTAGAAATCAGCTTTCGGATGGCGTGGTCATCCGTCACAACGTCCTGGCTCTTCTTGCGAACTGGCTATCGGGGAA
This sequence comes from Amblyomma mixtum, assembly GCF_055824585.1. Classification (NCBI taxonomy): domain Eukaryota; kingdom Metazoa; phylum Arthropoda; class Arachnida; order Ixodida; family Ixodidae; genus Amblyomma; species Amblyomma mixtum. The sequence goes on from NC_143021.1 coordinate 157,800,215, forward strand.
TTGTTTTCCAGCGAGATGTTCTTCAGATTAAAAACCGAGCGAAAATAAGTGGACGACGGCGCCGGGCTGTGCGGAGCATGCTCCAAAATCTTCCACTTGAATCTTGCCAGAAGCGAGGTGGTGGCGTGCGCGGTATAGTACCATGAACTCTCGTGAAGCAGCCGTACGCCAATGCAGACACTGTCGTTGCTTTAAATGCACTGGCGTGACTGTTCCATGGACTCTACATGTTCAGCAGAAATAATATTATGCTTAAGGACATTCGAGTTAAATAAAGCTCATCGTCAACTACCTGTGAAATGAATTCCATCTTCAATTTTAGAAAAATCATCAGTGATAGCGGACGGGCTCCTGATGTTGTTGTTTTTTTTTGTCATTAGCATCGGCTCCGCTTTTCTACCATTCACGGCATCACTTCATCACCACCTGTCCATTCTTAACCTCATCACAAACAGCATAAGTAATACTGCGAATGGCCGCTGGTGGTTCGCTTCTTGCGTGCAAGGGGAAAGCGATCACGAATTGCGTCCCGCATTTGGTGGGAGTCTGGATCAGCGCAGATAATTGTAAAGGGTGCACCTGGGCCATGCGTTACTGGAGCACTGTTCAAAGTTTGACAGTGTTCTCACTTATCGACTAGCTTACGGGGTGGCGCGCAGTATGTTTGTACTTTCCAGACATGCCTTGTTTAGAAAACCGCTTCCAGCATGTTCGAATAAATTCAAACTGTTCAGAGAAGCTGGCGGTCATCAAAGGTGTTCTAAAGTTATCGATTAGGGTCTCTATTATGTTTTAGATGCGTTAAAAATATATGCCATATATTACATCATCCCAACCTTGTAATATGTGCGCACGACACTAACCTTTTTTTTTACCGCTTCTGCAATGATAGCCATAAAAAGCATGACCAATATTTACCTAACTAGACTACACAGATAGTCGCAGGCTTACAGTCTCAACCAAAACCCGATCAAACCTGCCTTTAAGCGCCATGCGATTAATATTCATCACGGGAGCATAAAAATTCATAGAGCTAGCTGTGACATATTCCTGGGAGTCTGGCTCTCCGCAACACTTTGAACATGCACGTTTCCAATCTCATATCTGACTTACCCGAAATAGTTGTATCTCTTTCAAGAATCGCCAATATCATACCTTGATAATCGAAATTATCGATATATTATGCACTTTCTAATTTTAAACTATCTTATTAGATTCTTGCATGATGTATTACTACTAAACCAATTACAACAACTTGATACTCGTACAAAAGAAGGTGCTCAGGGATTACGAAAATTCTTTCGGTCCACCACGATGTTTACCTACAGCTCCCTTCTTCGTGAAACATATCTTGCTTAACCAGATGCAGTAAAAACCGACTATACTCTGAAATTTCATAGATTGGTTTGGTTTGGTTTTATGGGGTTTAACGTCCCAAAGCGACTAAGGCTATGAGAGACGCCGTAGTGGAGGGCTCCGGAAATTTCGACCACCTGGGGTTCTTTAACGTGCACTGACATCGCACAGTACACGGGCCCAGTTATTTACTACAGTACAGTACTACAGTTCGCTAGTTGCTTTGTTGTTGACCCGCCGCGGTGGCTCAGTGGTTACGGCGCTCGGCTGCTGACCCGAATGACGGGGGTTCGATCCCAGCCGCGGCGGCTGAATTTCGATAATAATTTTTTTAACAGCGCATGCTACACAGGGACACAAGACAAGGAAACACGCACACGAGCGGTGACTGCAACTTTATAAAATTAAGTGGCAGTCAGCGCTCGTGTGTGTGTTTCCTCGTCTTGTGTCCTTGTGTAGCATGCGCTGTTGAAAAAATTATTATGAATAACCAACTAGCCCGTGAGCTCACCCTGTTGAATTTCGATGGAGGCAAAATTCTAGAAGCCCGTTTACTGTGCGATGTCAGCGCACGTTAAAGAACCCCAGGTGGTGGAAATTTCCGGAGCACTTCACTACGGCGTCCCTCATAGCCTGAGTCGCTTTGGGACGTTATCCCCAACAAATCAAATCAACATTCGAAGACACAGCAAAACTGCTCCCTAGGACTCCAAGCGAATATGGCAAGCAGAAAATTAGGCATCAAGTATATACCTCCCCACGCAGTTCTTTTTATCTTGACCTTAATACTTCGCCAAAACATTTGAATGAAAGAATAAATCCCACCTGCCGCCGCGGCTCAGTTATTAAGGCGCTGGTCTACCGAGCCGGAGTACCCGGGTTCGAAACCGACCGCGGCGGCCGCGTTTCGATGGAGGCGGAGCCAAAAGGCGCACGTTAAAGATCTTCTCCGGGTGGTCGCAATTATTCTGGAGACCTCCACTACGGCACCTCTTTCCTTCTGTCTTCTCTGACTCCCTCCTTCATCCCATCCCTCGCGGCGTAGTTGAGGCGTCCGCCGGGATATGTGAGACAGATACTGGGCCATTTCTCTTCCTCAAAGGCCAATTTACCAAAGAATAAAACGCTACTTTATGTAAAACCGTATCTAATATTCAGAAACTTGCTTGCTTTGATGTATGCATACTTTGATATTATACCATGACATATACCACCCTTCATTGTTCTGTTGCGACCACTGCTTCCGCCACATTATTATATACTATTCATTTCTTTTTCTGCGGGTGTGTGTGCGTGTGTGTGTTAAAACGGAGAACTATACAAGCTTGTTGCTCTCTAGGTCTGCGTCATGTTCGTAATCGAAAGCAGTGTAACAACTAACACCGCCATTTTTTTTTCTTTCCTCGCAGGTGAGTGACCCCGGCTGCCTCCTTGCTCCGCTGAAGGGAAGTGCGCATGACCGTTTGCTTCTCTGCATTGCAAACAGCGCGTTTTGCAGGCATCAGTTGACATGGCGCACTGATAACGAACGTTTTCACGCCATATCTGCCTCGCTGGCTGCGTTCTTGTTAAGGGTAGTTTGGAGATGTATGCACAGGCACATCTGCCGGAATCAAAGGCAGCAATCTCGTGGTATTGCGCTTGACACATAAAACACTGGACGTGCGGTCTCACATCCGTTGTGTGCGTCTTTCACGAACGGCCCACAGTCTTTGGCGTGCATCGTCGATACACGGGTGCAGAAGGGAACGTACGCGTATTTTGGCGACGCACCCCTGAGAGAAAGAGAAAGGAGTTTTAGTGAGAGGAAAAGGTGGAGAGGTCGGCCGGTGGTAACTTGGCCCTGGCCTGCTACTACACAGGGGAAAGGGAAGGGGAGGAAAGGGAAAGTGCGAATGAAGGTTGATGATGGCATAATTTTTTTTTTATTTATTGTTTCCATAATACAGAGTTTCACGGGTGATGTCCACACACACACACACACACACACACACACACACACACACACACACACACACACACACACACACACACACACACTGGCTGGCGCTCGCATCGCGGTGAGTAGAGGCACGTGAAACTCATGTCTTGAACACACACACCGACACATGTCATTGACACATACAGGAGTAGGGGCTCCTTGAAGACAAACGTAAACTATGTAATGTGTAAACGAAGTAGATAGTCCACGCACCCCTGGCTCTCTGAAGCCCATTCGTGGTGAGTGGGCGCAATCGCCGAATATCTTCACTCTCACCACGGCCCCAGGTCGACGCTTTACAAATGGCGCCACTGCTCTCTTCCCGTCCGCAAGGGCCAGGCAGGAGAACTTCAAGCTGCGGTGATCCTGCGGGTTCCGTTGACTCGAGTTTGTGTCCAGCGGCCGTTCTTCACTTTACGAGAAAAACACTCGTTTGGGAGCAGTTTTGGAAGCGTAGGGCTTCCTGCGCGCTCTAGGCCATTCACTGCGAATGCGCTCATCCCTGATGAAAGTGGTCCTTAGACTTTCTGTGCATTTCTTATAGGCTCTATTGCCTTCCTATAGCTATTTCCGTTTGTCTCTTCATAGCGTATCTACTGCCTGTATGGCCATAAATCTATAGATTGTCTGTAACTGTCTATAGGACTTGTCTGTGGAAACTCTCGACTATTTATTGGGAAAAATATTTTAGAACTGTGTGTAGACTTGAAGAAGCGTAGCTTGTTGGGCCAGTTGGTGCATGTTACAAAGGAATAGAAAAACCAGCAAAACAGGACGCGTTCACATGGCGAAGAAATGCACATGAACAGTGCTAAATACTCTTGAGTGTGGAAACTGTTGAGACTTTATTGAAAAAAATTTTACAACTGTCTATAGACTTGAAGCGTAGCTTGTTGGGCCAGTTAGTGGATGTTACAAAGGAATAGAAAAACCAGCAAAACAGGACGCGTTCACTCGGCGAAGAAAAACACATGGACAGTGCTGGAACACAACTGCGTTCACAGTTGTGTGGAACACAGTTGTGTTCCAGCACTGTCCATGTGTATTTCTTCGCCGTGTGAACGCGTCCTGTTTTGCTGGTTTTTCTATTCCTCTGTGTCTGTAGACTGTTTCAAAAATTTTTGTAAGCGATCGGGGGAGCGCGTGCTAGGCAGGCTTGATCCGCTCCTGCCCCCGCCTCTTCTCTGCCGCTTCCTCTTGGGTCTTTCCTGCGCCCGGTCGGAGCGGCTCCGTTTGTAACGGGCTGATTCGGTACAGCGCGTCGCCGCGAGAGTAAACGGCACTCACCACGCAAAGGGTCCGCTCGTTTCGGATTACGTCCTCACGGCCTCTGCTCCGCTTGATATGCGGGAGGCGGCGGCGCGATGCGTCGAAGGCACTCGTTGCGCCGAGACGCCCCAACCTCGCCAGCTGGAGAGCGCGAGGAATGCCGCCGCCGTTTTCCTCCACGCATTCCGCCGAGGAAGACGCTGCTCGACCACGGGTCCTTGGCAGCACGGCTCGGCCGTGAATCGGCCGAACGTGCCAGTGTGTCCCCGTTTAAAGAGAGGGACGAAAAAAAAAATAAGGGAAAACGCAGGCCTCTTCAGATAGTATATACTGGAACGCTTTATGCGACAACAGTGCCTGCCTCGGGCTCGCAGTAAGTCTACAGCGGGGCCGTGAATGTGTTAAAGGAAGAAATAAATTAGTGGGGGCTGTTAGGGAATCTACGTCCGAGTAATGCGAAAGCGTTAAAATTCTATCCTCATTCCATATGCATGTTATTCCAATTCTCTTCCGATTATGTCCTAATTCTAGTTCAGTTCTATTCCAAGTGTATTCAAGTTCTATTCAAATTCCATTATAATTAAGTCTAGGGTTAAAAATTAAAACAGGGAAATTCATACTGATTTGTCAAAGAAAACATACGCTCGCCAATGATGCAAAGAAAATAAAAGGAATTCGGCGCCCATACGGGTGCCTTGATCACAAAGAACTAACTCAAACGCTTTAGAGCAACATCATCAGGAAACCGGCCATACCATCGACTGGGACGCAGCACGTGTAATTATAAAGGAAAAATCATTACCAAAACACCTTCTCATTGAATCATTGTACATTCAATCAACGCCATACACGATCAACCAGACCCGTGGCATCTCCAAGAGATATACCTAGGCACCATTATACATTAAAGTCTCTCTCCTCCTCCTCCTTCAAAAAATCGCCCATATATAGCTCCCCTGTCCGTCCTTCGCTGCTTTGTGATCAAGGCCCCCGTACGGGCGCCGAAACGTCAATTCTTTTTACTTTCTTTGCATCACTGGCGAGTGTATCTTTGCTTTGACAAATCAGTATCCATTATAATTGTATTCTGTCCCTTTTCAGTTGGCGCAGTTGTAATTCCTAGTGCTATTACCCTATTACCGGCCTTAAAGCTTCGTACTTTGTCGCTTTAGCACCATACACGGGCGTATTTTGCCCTGCAAGCCTTGCTTATCGGGCCAGTTTGTAATGCGTGACGGCTAAGAATGCGACAGAGCGCAACTTTAAGGCAGGGACGAAGGAAAGACGGGACAGCACAGCGCTGCGGCGTCCCATCTTTCCTTCGTCCCTGTCTTAAAATTGCGCTCTGCTGCGGCCTTAGCTGTCACGCATTTTGCCTGCCTGTTTATCTAAATGGGGCGGATGCGGAACCTTCGGGCTGAGCAACCGAGCGCCCTTACCACTGAGCCAATGTCGCAGCGCGTCTCAGTCATAAGGATTCTTATTTGATACATAAAGACGCTGTTTGCGGTGCCTTAATGAGGAGAGTACTAATTGATTTTTAATTAATATACTGGAATAAAAATAGTCGATAAGATGGGAAGGGGTTGAAATAATGCACTGCACGATGGAGCGAAGCTAATAGATGCTACCGCAATGCCCCATCATACAATGTCAGCTAAATGACGGTGAATAAGGACCGCCGACCAAAAGAAAAAACAAAAAACAAAAGAGAAGACGTTTCGGCTCCCGTACGGGAGCCTTGTTCACATTGAAATAATGCAAGCCGCTGAGTAGCATTAAACATGCTTGAAAAAAGGGCGCAGGGAGCGTGCGTAGACTGCGTTCAGATTTCCATCATTGCGGTTGAGGGTGTGAATAGTAGCTTGGATGATTAATTATTTCAAGTGGAGGTGAGGACGCAGCTTCCTTTCGGTTGACAGCACGTGTGCCCCGCCTCAGTGGATGTCATGGCCTGTAGATGCTGCGTGCTGGGCGATGGCATTAGTATCCACTTTTTTGTTACGTACAGTCTTTGTCAAAAGTAACCACGCTGCATGTTTTTCTTCTCAGCCGTATATTAAAGCTATTATGCCAGCCCTCAAGCTCTGAATCTCTGTATGGTAAGAAGAACCCCTATTCTCACCTTCAAAGAACTTTTTTTGATGTTTAGCGAAGCCGTGATGGCTCTGTTATACGAATGAGAACCAAACCATGGAGCCTGGTTACTTTTGACAAAGACTGTACACCGTTACTATGTTCCTTTAGCCGTCTCTCGAGGTTACCGGTTTCGCCAATGTATACGTAGTCACAGTCGGAACAAGGAACCTCACACACTACGCCAGGGCATTTTTCATTGGGAAGGGGGTCTTTGACGTTTATCAACGCATGTCTCAGTTTTCTTGTTGGAACGTGGGCGATACGGACACCAAAGGTGAGCATGATGCACGCTAAGGCCTCGCTTATTCCGGGAGCTTAGGGCACGGCAGTACGTTTCAAGGGCGACAGAGGAGTTTCGCCTGCTGGGCGACATAACTGTTTTTCCACTGATTGCACAAATGAGGTCGGGTAGTTGTTGCCTGAAAGTTCTTGTCGCACAGTTTGAAAATCAATGGCCTGGTCTTCAAGGCAGCTGCAGATGCGTTGCGATCGTTTCAACAGCTAACGTTTCGCGGAACATCAGGCAGATCACTAATTGTCGCGACCTCTGTAGGAAGCTGGTTTCAAGGCGATGCTCACAGTGTGGCACATAACGCAGTCGAGGTACGCCCCGCGCCTTTAAGGGTGATTGTGTATGTGGCCAAATTATGGCAGATGACAATGTTTAGAGCGGGATGACAAGCGTGGTAAATTTTCATGCTTAATACGCTTCCAACCTAGGTTAGAAAAAGTAAAACGAAAATATTTAATTTAAACGCTGTACATAGTAATTACATCCATCTGGCTAGGGTCCCGAACTCTGGTATCACATTCGAGTTTTGAGCGTACTGCTCTGTCATAAAGCTGCAATTTTAAAAAGATGGAGCATCGCAGAAGCTCCACCGTACGTACCCAAGTATGCAGTTAGTGTTGTTGACTAAGTACTCGATGTGGGGCGCGTATTTTAGATAAACTTCTTGATAAACACCAAGTTCTGACAAGAACTTACAAACATACAGGGCTTATCCTATTTAGTGTACATGCAGGCAAGTTATGAGGATTTGTTGACACACACATTAGTTTATACTCGATGATGTCAAGTTACACCAAACAAGCATTGCAGCAGTGGGCAAAGTTAATGAGGTGTGATTGGAGTTGATTCATACTGCATCAATTATTTTCGCGAAAGATAACGCAAATTATCTATGATCGGTAGCTGTTAGATAAAATTGCGCGCCGAAGGTAAATAATACACACACCAACGAGTTGTGTTCTAGCATGGAACCTTCGTATTTGGTTGAACGGAAAACATACTTTTTTCAGGGGTGAGTTATAGGCATTACCACTAGCAAGCTGTAAAGAACAAAGAAAAAAAGCCATTCTGTGCACTTTCATAGGTTTCAGTCGACTTTTGGTAGGCTTAGTTCCTGCACATAGAGGTGTTAGCTTGTCTCGCAACTTAGAAGTGTGAAACCACGCACTCTGCGAAAGCCAATCGATCTAGGAAGGAACGAGGAATTCATGAATGAAGGATACTTCACTTCACTTTATTACCTTAAGGACCCCACTTTGGGGGTATTACATAAGGGGTGGGAGTACAAATATAGATTGAATATGATTGTCTACATAATGTTTATGAAGCGCATATTTAAATTGTTAACAAAAATTGATTGGCAGGTGATGGCATCAACGTCGTGGGGAAGGCCATTCCAGTCTTTAGCAGTGGGAAGAAAAAAGGATGCGGAAAAAGTGACGGTGCGGGCGCGTTGGCATGAAACTTGCAGTGGATGTCTTAGTTTCAGCTTTGTTTCACTCTAGTAACTAAAGGCAGGCATCAGTGACATTAGACATCTTCATACCCGTGGCGTTTAAGCCTTTCCATCCTCTCTTCCGTCTTCGCTCACCCACACGCGTCCACAGCCGGACGGAATGCCGCCCTCATATTTCGCCGCGTCTCCGAGTCATTCCGAGACGCGTCTGCCATGGGGCCTCCTCGTGAGCAGCGGCCGACCCGCTTTCCTCGGCGGCGGCGTTCTTATTAGGCCGGCCGAGAAGCGAGCCCCCCGATCGACCCACTTGGTCTGCGGCAGACAATGGCGCCCGCGTAATCAGCTCCGTGCGCGCAACCTTGGCGCCTATGCCACCCGCCGCTGGCCCCGATGTGTGTGCAGCCGCGCGAAACGAGGAAGCCGAAAAAGCGCGCCTTCGCCGCGAAACGAGCTGGAGAGGCGCGATGCGACGCGACGTCGCCTGCCGTTGTGTGTCCAAAAACCAGCGAAATCCACTGTTTCTATCTTGTAGCGCGAGCTACATTATGGAACTCGCCGTTTCGCGCGCTCTCTTCCGCGACCATACTGCGCATGCGCGAGGATCAAGTGACGTCACTACGCACAGCTGGCGTGCCTCGCCGCGTGCGCTCGCCGCTGCGGGCTCTTGGTGAAGCCATATGCCGTCGGCGTTCGTTGTGTTCGTTGGCGTTGGCTTTGACAACGTTTTACACTCCGATCATTTTATTGAAAGGAAGGGCGCATAATGGCTCCCTGTGTCAGTCGACGCATCTTATAGGTACGTGGGGTGATGAGAGAGAGATGTGGGTGGCATATGTCAAAGAGAAAAAAGTAAATTACAAGAATTCGCGCCTATATGATTTTTGTTCTTCATTATATTGTACTGCTAATGAGCAAAAGAGTGCTGAAATGACCCGGTTTTGTGTTGTTTGTGGTGTTTGTGTTGGTGCGCCAACCCATCACTTGTCTTCGTTTCGCTATTTGTGTTCATGGATTGAAGTGGCCAGGTAACTAAGCCGTGCCAGAGAAAATGGCTGCGGTATTGCGAACCTAAAAGGCAACTTCTTTCACGCTGATACAAAGAGGGGCAATGATCAGTAGTTCAGTTCAGCACCCCGGCTGAGTGTGACAATATTGTTGGATACCAGTAGAAGAACGAATGTTGCAATCAAAATTATACAATGCTTCCTATGCAAAAAAATCATCGTAACAAAAAAAATTGGCAGTGGCTTAGCTCTGGTTAAGCCTCGATATACAAGCGAAAAGCTGCAGTTATGCTTTGTGTGACGTCATGGCTGTCGCAGTTCGCGCACAGTGCACTGGGAGCACCACGAGGTCCCAGCACTGCTGGAACCTCTAACGCTGTCCACACAGACCAGTCTTACAACAGTAGAACACAACTTCATAAAGCAGCAACAGCGCTCAATGGCTTGCGGTATCCTGCAATGCAGAATGGGACCCTGGTGGGCGAGTTGGCGTGTGTTCTTGATGGAAAGGGCGCTCATACGGTGCCGCTGAAACTGGTGCCTGCCTGTGAATGCTCTTTCTTTGCTTTCGTCTTAGCGCCCTTTCAGTTGAGTCCTCTATTGCTCTACTGAGCCAACAACCCATCAGTGCTGTAAAGTTTGCTATATTAAACGCATTAAAATTTTTGAGTTCTTAAGTGAGATTCGTGCTTAGTAGCATAGCCTTTTGGTAGCAAGAAACTCTAACAGCGGAATACTTTTCATCGCTGAGAACTTCTTTGCCAACCACGAATCTGAACGCAGCTTCACTGAGACCTTTCGTCTGATTTAATTATTAAAACGCCTGTTTTTGTGCTGCAGTGGGTGCGTATACTTTATGTGCATACTTTATGTGTATACTTTATGTGTATGCTTTATGTGTATAATGTGAAAAAATATGGTTTTAAAATGAAGAGAAGCCTCTTCTGGCATCGTAATACCAGTGTTGGCAGACGTCGAAAAACAGACGAATCGTGTTAAGTTGTAAAGCCATTGACTAAATTCTAATAGTTAACTTTTTAACTATTACCGATAGGTGCGTGACACCAATTATACATTTGTAGCCGGCCGTTAGCAAAAGCTGCATCAGTTTTTAGAATTTCCAAAACGCGATTGCCCTCGCCGCCACGGCTCAACAAAATTGGGCCACATCTGGCGCTGTTCGAAAACCGCGCGTATGCGGAGAGCCCAAGGAGACGTCCATCCAATCGCGACTACCCGTGGCTACGTGCCACTCGCACGTCGCTAATCGTGCCACGCGACAATCAATCACTGCCTAGCGCGCGGTGCTGTGCTTCCTGCTCCTCATAACTCCGCTGCGATTGTCGCATGCTAGTGATGCGACTGAAGCCTAAGGTTTTATGACGAACCGAAGTCGTCTGCTGCTGCGGAATCACCGCACACTGGGGTAATAAACTCTCACTATTATGCGAAGAAGGGGGTTTTGTTCGCATTAAGCGGCGTCTGTCTTTTAACAAGTTGTAGCAAAGTAAAAACAAATGCAGTGTGAGTAAAGTCAAAAAGTAAATAAAAAAAGTTATAACGAAAGCATACCACCATATCTCTAAGGGGTGGAACGTTGTCAATCTAAATTTGTGCATCTCTTTCGTTGCGTGATTTTTTAATTAATCCGATACGCTCGTGAGGTTCCCAAAGGTTATTTTTGTACAGGCGCATGTGAGCCTTCTTGCGTGAGGAAGCGCAGTGATGAGATTTCGTTTTTGCGCCACAGCCAGTCGGAATACGCCGCGCTCCTTGCACTCGTGTAGTGTCCACCTGCCGTCTGCGGCAGTGTTTCACTGATTCTGAAATGTGAAGCGTAATAAACTTTATTGAGGGAGTTTTTAGTCATTGGAGCTCACCAAAGCGTAGCCATATCGGTACAGAGGAACACAAACCAACTCCCAAGGCATTCAGAAGTAACAAAAGATACTTCCTGGTCAAGAATCAGTTGAGTTCGAACACGATGCTCGAACTCAGACCACGCGTTTGTATCGATAGGCTATTACGACGGGGCATAAGGGGAACATGGTAACACATAACTGCGCTTTTGAAAAAGACTTGGAACAACACAGGGACGACACAAACTCTGGTGCGCAACAGAGTTGCGCCAGGTGCGATAGCTGCAAACCCCACTTCCAACAGACCACAGTTCTGCTGAAATCCAGAGATAGGGCAATCAGGGAGCTGTGGGAAGATTACTGCATGGAATCAGGAAAAGGGACTTGTGTAAATGACCCTTCGGTTTTGCTTTCCAAACAGGAAATGCAACTCATGGATCAGTATTAACGAATGTAATCCAATCAGCTGGGACAAAATCTTTTTTTTTATGCTTGTTGACATGATTGCAAAACTGCTGCTTAACTGCGTTTTTTGGTAATTTCTGTTATGACATGTGAGGCTTATATACGTGTGCTCATCACAATAAAACTTCAGTTGACAGTTTTATTGCGATGTGCACACATATATAAGCTTCACATGTCATAACAGAAATCACCAAAAAACTCAGTTAAGCCGCCACGGTGGCTCAGTGGTTACGGCGCTCGGCTGCTGACCCGAAAGACGCGGGTTCGGTCCCGGCTGCGACGGTCGAATTTCTTTGCAGGAGAAATTCTAGAGGCCCGTCTACTGTGCGATGTCAGTGCACGTTAAAGAACCGCAGGTGGTCGAAATTTCCGGAGCCCTCCACTACGGCGTCCCTCATAGCCTTAGTTGCTTTGGGACGTTAAACCCCATAAACCAAACCAAACCAGTTGACAGTTTGCGCATCAGAGTTTGTGTCGTCGCTATGTTGTTCCAAGTCTTTTCCAAAAGCGCAATTATGTGTGACCATGTTAACTACCAACAAGCCCAATTTGAAACCCTCATAAGGGGTCCCGAGGGTTCCCGCGGAGTGTAGGCTGCTCTGGGTTGCAGACGGCTCTTTGGGAAGGCCGGAAACGCCGCAGCAAGGACCACACGCGGAAGGCTGCCGCGGCGCGACGAGTCGTGCGCGCCGTGTCATCGGGGGGGCGCCTTCCAGGAAGCGCGCGTGTATTTTCGTAGGGGGAAGGCGCTACACTGCGGACCCCCGGCGCGTTCTCGTGACGCGCCCTTTGCACTGCACTGCCGCCTTCCGAGACACGAGAGCGGGGCGCCGGCTGACTGAGGCGTCCCAGCACACCGTGGGATGCAGTGTGAAACAGCAACTAAAGCTGACCCTTCGAGCGAAGAACTGCAGACCAAGAGTCGCAATTTTATTTAACGGTACAAACGAAGAAAAAGAACAACATAGCTCGAAATTTCCCGAGCCCTTCACTACGGCGTCTCTCATAGCCTCAGTCGCTTTGGGACGTTAAACCCCAACAAACAAACAAACAAACAAACAGAACAACATAGCAACTAGGGAACGAAAACTGGCAGAACTTTAAATTGTACCCCTTAAATGGTTAGGAGCTGTACTGAATCAATTTCCCTGTGAGGCGCGAACAGATAATTTGATTACGATAGTGTGTCCCAAGTATCCCTCCTGTTGCAAAACAGCGCAACAGACGAAGACTAAAAAGAAAACACCCAATGTTGGGCGAGTTAGTTCAGGTTCACAGCGACTACCGACTTCAGCGCTCGTAGTGTATTGGTTCCACCATAATGTGTATGTGCGTACGAAGCTAAAGCTTTGTAGAATGCTGTATTTTCTTACTGGGTAATTAGTTTCAATAAGCCTTAGTTTAGCCGACAGCTCGACGAAAAGTCGCCTAGTGAGGCATTAGAAATGGGAAAAAAATGGTTTACAGTAGCTTCAGTCAGTTTGCAGTTACACTAAAATACTGAAACACGTTTCGGAACCCGTACAACCGCCAACTTGGCCATTTAGGCTTTGTAAGTTAAAATTCTCGCCGGTTTTACACTGGTGACATTTATGCCGTGCCTGCGAATTGACTAATTACCAGAATTAGAATTAGAATTTTTTTTATTCTTCGTTCAGTTGATTAACACACATTGATATGCAGAAAGGGGCCCATAGACTGAATGGAGGCTTCCCAGGCAGAGTAACCACGCGATGACTGAAACAATGCGCAGCATTTTAGGAATGAAAGGGGAAACTTGATTAGAACATAATACACACACTGGGAAGCTCTGAACATGAACTTTGAAAAATAGAGGAAACTAATTGTTAACTAATATCTCTTCGGTGCTTTTTTAGTGTCGTCTTAAATGAAGTAATGTGGATGAATTTTCAGTGTTCAGAGGTAAGGTGTTCCACAATGATACTGATGAAAACTGAAAAGTCTGCTTATCACAGTTAGTAAGAACTTTCAGTAGGAGCAAGTTGTTAGCAGCGAACCGGGTAATCTTTGAATTGCTCAGGTTAAATGACAAGAACTGAACAGGTGGTAATTGGATATTCATTAGCATGGAGAACAAAAAATTCAGGGGGGTGCTTCGTTGACCTAAAGTGCGATGAGGCGAAAGCCTTAAGCGCGGTGTTGCTGCTTAGGTCAGTGATGTGTGGTTAAGATGTTAGGCTTCGCCTCTATGAGTGGAACGCGACAGTGTTCTGCAACGCTGCCAGGGAGTCCACAGAACGCCATCGCCCGTTCGGCTCTGCTCCTTGCTCGACGGTAAATTGGTTTTTGAGGGAAGGAAATGTATCTGTCTCGCATATCTCGGTGGACACCTGAAGCTCGTCGTAAGAGAAGGGAGGAAGTTGGGAGTGAACGAAGAGGACACCCTATTCACTAGACGCGCCTTGGTTCATTCGAAACCATCGAGCTGGCATGGCGGAGACAATAAAGAAAAAAAAAAGCTGGCATGGCGGAGTGGTTAGCGTGCTTCTCTCGCACTCCGGAGACCCTGGTTCGATTCCCCAACTCGACCAATTTCCTACTCGGTTTTTTTATTTGTCTGGTCGGACTAGAAAGGTTAATTAGGGTAATTGGTTAATTAACTAAACTCATTCCCACTTACTTGGAGCATCACTGTGCCATCCCTTGAATTGGTTGCATGGATACTAGCCAAAGTTCAATTGGCCCCGTTTCAAATTCGCGCACTGTGACGTTACGACCGTTTCGAGCAATTGAAAAGCGTGACATTTCTGTCGACAACTGCTGCTTACAACGATGAGGCATTAAATTCTTCCGCCTTAATACCCAAATTAAATTGGTTGAGGTCTGAAACTGTTAGGATATTATTCATACGGAATACAGATCTGTCATTTACAACGCCCAAAAAGTAACCCCCAATTTTTTGGCGCGAAAGTACTTCTAGCCGCACTGCCCGGGTTTCAGCGGCGTCCGTCTGTGTTCAGCTTCTCGGTAGCAAGTGGGCCTAGGTCACTGGGTCAGTGGACACCACAGTCGCGCTTTGGGGTACGCGGTGGTAGTGCTTTCGCACGATATTTCGTGCACAGCAATGCTAAACGGCCGGCCGTTTTTCGACACATTCGATGTGATGATAAAGACCGCAGCATCAAACTAATCGATCATTTGAGCAAATTCGACAAAGTCTCAAATAATTTCAAAGAATTGGGAGGTACGCCAAGCAGCCTTCTTACCCACTTGGTACACTGCCTGCCTCTCGCGCTGCAGAGCAGAGAGATCCGTGGCCACGCGCTAGTTTGAGTAACTGCGCAGTGAGGGCGCCACGTTTAGTGCGCTCATGAAATCGGAGCACATATGCTAACGCATTCCCCTCCGCATCAATAGCGTTGATCGTCCTAGAATTTTTGCACTGCAATGCAGCAGTATTCATCATACAGCTAAAGGCGGCGCTACGGGCAAATGCGCGTGATTTAACGTGGATTGCAGTCGCAGTTCCTTGTCGTGCAAAAATTATTCCAACAAAACAACTGGTCAGAATTACTAGACGCTGGTAATCGACAAAATGTCCGATCGCCAGATGTCTACTAATTGTTTCGCGCCGCAGAGCGTTAACATGGACCGGCGGTCACGCATCAAATCCCATCCAGTAGACGCCAGGGTTAACAATGCGACAAGTGGGGATAGTTGGTGTTTCATCTTTAAATCTGTGGCAGAAATGCGCTGAGTAAAAACGAGACGAGAGAGGACTGGACTAAGCGCAACTATCAAGTTAATATTAATATCAAGAATGAGACATATAAAGGAAAAAGGAAACCATAAAGGAGCATGTGGGAGATCCTTATCCTGAGAAAATGGCAGGAGCTGTCTTTGAAGAAAAGCAATCTCCCTGGGCGATAGCAATATTGATGGCGTGCTGATGCAACCTTCTTTAGAATTAGCTATACGAAAGCCTCAATTATCTCTCTTCTGATACTGCCTGAGCGAGTGGCTAGCACATCTGTTTTTTTTTTTTCCAGACGTTGTTTTCTTTTTTTTTTTTGCAAGGGTCGCAAACTTTGCAGTCATATGCAAGGCTTCCTGGGCCGCTAATGCTGCCCAGGTTTCTCGAGTGTCCTGCGATCTGATGTTCAAACAGCGGCCAGTCTGTCCAATATCGCTGGCCCCACACGCGAGAGGAATATTATAGCACGGCCGCTAGATACAAAGCGCAAAGCGAGACTTCGCTTTGCGCTTTGCATCAAGCGGCCGTGGTTATAGATAACATTCGTTTGGCAGCGCACAAGCGGTTCCTTATGTTGTCGGGCACATGAACTGCGTCTGCCCTGCTCCTCGATCCTGTTGGCCTCCTGACACCACGACTTCAGTTTCTTTTTTTCGGAGCAGAGAATACAACCTATTAGAATTCAGTTGATAGTTGCGTTTCGTACAGTCCTGTCTCGTCTCGTTTTTACTCAGAGCATTTCTGTAACAGATTTAAAGACGCCAGGGGCCGTATTCTAAAGCTGTCCTTTCTCCGTTGTCCACTTTTCTTCCATTCTGACCTCTTTCAGTGGTCACTCAGACATACCCGCGGCTTTTAAGCGTCTGTAGTAAGCGACCTGGCATTTAAATGGTTGGCGACCACACCTTACCATTGGTTGTGACTGGATGCAGTGTGCAACCAATGGTGAGGTGCATTACAACTGAGACCGGGCCTTACCTCTGGCTGCGACATCCAGCCAATGGTCAGGCCTGATAGCCAACCACCCAAAGACCACGTCACTTGCCACAGTAGTAATGTGAGTGATCACAGACAGAGGACCAAATGGATGCCAAATGGACAACGGAAAAAGAACGCTTATAGAATACAACCCCAGTTTTTCCCTTACCAGTGTACTACTCCCGTCTAAGAGTCCCCATCCCCTTCGTGTCGCTCATGGGCTCGTCCAGCGTAAACCCCCCAGGAGCGGATGATCGCTGGGCGTGACATGAATCGCGATGGCCGTGGCCTAAGAAGAATGACCCACTTAAGAATGGATAGCAGAGCGGCGCGGTGATCGCCGTAAACGCGTCCCGCGATTGAGCGCGTTGCACCAATGACAGAGTGCGAGCAAGCACGACTTCCTTACGCGATTCCCTCTGCAATCGCACGCGTTACGCCTCTCGAACCGGTGCTTCGCGCGTGCGTCCCTCAAGGGTGCCTGTCTCGTTATTGCACTTTAAGGTCGCGAAGAGGTTCGCACTGACACCCAGCTGCAATCATTTTTAGATTTGTGCGAGGACGCCAGCGTAGGCGACCACTATTTAGCGTAGGCGACCACTACAGAACACGCCTTACGATACCCAGCACGAGTGGACACCAGCCGATGCACACTCGGCTTGCGGTTCGACAGTCTTTGCAGGTGCCGTGCGCGGCGAAGTCCGCGCCCTTCGAGGCCGTTGATTCCACCCGCAGGATGGCTATAGCTACTCTCACTGTTTTTCACATAGTTCTGTGCGCGCAACAAAAGTGAAGGCCACTGCTTTCCATGTGCTCATAGATAACAGGGTTTTCAGGCGGTAGTATTGTTTTTATTTTTTCTTATTGAAAAACATACACCTTCCTGAAATCGCACAGGCAGACAGTAGCCTTAATTCTGTGGCCGTTATATTCTGTGGCGGATATAATTCTGTGACGGGAACGATTAAACGTTTGTTGAGAGGGAGGAGAAGGTGGTTGGAGCAAACTAAGGGGACCCTTCTGTCCAAGACCCCAGCAGACCTGGCCGACGCAGTGCAGATGGTCTGCTCAAGGTCGGTTGGTCGCAACCGACAGCATGAATGGCGAAGATGATAATGGAATACCTAATACCTTGTCTTTTAAATCAAAGAAGAAAAATTAACGTTGTAATGAAAACTTTCCCACTGTGTTTAGGGCCAATTTATTTAAATACTTCGTCTAGCAGCGTTCCTGTGTTTGATATGTATTCACATATTTCTGCCTGATAACGCTTTGGATCCTCGTTTCGTGATAGATCTATATTTATTGTCATACTTCATGTTTAACATATCCTTCTTTATAATATTATGTTAGCGCTGTATTTCAGTTTGTAATGGAATTCTTCGTGTTTTAAATGCGTGTTTTCTGTATTTTTTTAACAAAAAAATGGCATTTTTCCATCGAAACGCAAAAAGAACCCGTGTTTTGTGCAGTTTCACTGCACGTTAAAGATCCCCAGGCTGCCGAAATTATTCCGGAGGCCTCCACTGCGGCACCCATTTCTTCCTTTCTTCTTTGACTAGCTCCTTTATTCCTTCGCTTACAGCGCTGTTGAGGTGATCACCGGGTTGTGAGACAGATACTGCGCCATTTTTCAATTTTTTCGTTTTTTTCCTGAACTTAGTTGAAGGTTTGTGCGCCCAGTCAGGTACTCCGTACCTTTTGGCCGTGACCTGTAGTTTTGTATGGTGTTGCGATCAAAAAATTACGGTGTGGTAGAGACACTTTATTTCAGCGCAGTCTCGTTATCCACTGGTCTGAAATGTGTCGAGGTATGAGGGAACGTGCATGTTCTATCCGCTGGCAACAATGTCATGCCACTGGGTGGCAAGGCAGAGCTACATAACACATTTTTCCGTAATATCCTGAACGCGATAGTACAGTCAAAACTAAGAATAAATAAGAGCCACCGCGTTGGCTCAGTAGTTCTGGTGTTCGGCCGCTGACCCGAAAGACGCGGGTTCGATCCCGGCCTCGGCGGTCGAATTTCGATGGAGGTGAAATTCTAGAGGCCCGTGTACTGTGCGATGTCAGAGCACGCTAAAGAACACCAGGCGGTCGAAATTTCCGGAGCCCTTCACTGCGGCGTCCCTCATAGCCTCAGTCGCTTTGGGACTCCAATAAACGAAACACGTCAGGCCCAGGGAGAAGTGTGATGTGACGCTAAAGCTGTAGGAAGCGCGTTCACTTTCGTCTGCTGAGTGGCGTCGCTCTCCGAGAGAGGGCCGCTCGCTCGGACACGTGACTGTCGCGTGGTTGCAGTAGCGCCGCCGACAGCGTCAAGAGGCCAACGTGCGTGATCCGAGCGCCCTGTTACACGAAACCGCTCTGTCGGGCGAGCGTGTCGACACTGCAGCGCTGTCTTAGTGCGGAGCAGCACAAAGCCCGCGTTTTCCGTCGTGACAAAGGCGCTTTCGAGTGGAAGTGAGCGGAACAATTAACTTCACGGCGACTGCAGTGGAGTGTGTCCGCCCGTGGCTGACGCTGTTCGCTTTGCCGCCGGGGCCTGTGTCGAGACACGCGTGGCCCCGCGAAGAAATGAGAGAGGCACCGGCGGGCGCAGTACTGCTCGGTCCTCGAAATGCCCCTGTGTCGGTCCAAGGAAAACCGACACTTGTTCCGCTGTCCGAGAGCGAGAGCGCTGTTCACTGGGTCAGCCGTGACGCAGGGATTCGGCGGTGGGCGTTTGCAACAGGATGAGCAGTTTTGTTTGCAACACTTGGACGTGTTCTTTCTTCGCCGGCGCATCTATTTCGCTGCTTCCGAGGATGGCTTTCGGATGCAAACGTTTAAGGAAAGTACCTTTCCGGTCAACCCCACGCTCACCAACTGCGAGACCACCAATATTGTCAGTAACGTCTATGAGCGAAGTAGTTTTGTCAAGGTGTGTTGCTGGGCGAGTTTGTTGGGGTACATCTTGAGAAAAACAGCGCTTGCAGACAAAGGACCAGAACGAGAAGGACACACAACTGCGCTGGCTTTGTCAGATTCGAATCTTTGTCAGATTCGAACAGAGGACATGCTCAACAGAGGTCATATCAGGCCTACGCACACTCTACTGAACGCCTTCTGCGATATCGATTGTGCAACAAAATCAATAACGAATTAATCAAGAAAACCGCGGTTCTAAGGTTCCATATCTTGTCTTACGCAGTGCGCCTGAGACAATCGGTGAAGTGCTATTCCTCGACGCTTTTAGCGGCCATAATTACAGCTTTTTTTTTCAGAATCAGAATTTTTTATTAGTCAATCATTTGAGCAGTGTACAATGATATGGAGAAGGAGGTCCCATAGTCGAATGACTGAAAGGGGACCTCCTAAATGTCCTTAATGTCCAATTACCATTTCACAATATTACATCTAGGCAAATTAGCGATTGCAATAGAGACTCTTATAAAGATATGACTAATGCGCTTATTAAGAGATTTTTTATTCCAGCGTTCCTAATGATTATCTCGACTCAGTGTAAGGCAACCCCTCTCAGCAGAAGGAGTACGAACTCCAACTTCTCGTACCTCGCAGGTAGCGCAGCAGCGGCGTCTCAGGCATCACCACACAAGTGTTTACGTATCCTCCTCAAGCATAATCTCCCATGAGCCGCGCATATTCATGCCATTTGTGCAAAAGCTTCCTGAGTACTAGAGTACGTGCGCCGGAACCTGTGAAACTCCCGCAACAACGTCAGACAACTACCTTTTCTAACAATTGTGCTGCCGCAACTAGAATTTGCATCCCCTATATGGTCCCCGTATCAAAACTACCTTATCTGCATGATAGAGTCCGTACAAAATAGAGCCGCTCGTTTCATTATAAGTAATTAAAGTCCCCATTCCAGCACGAAAAAGACCAAACTTGGAACCTGTCTCGAGCCATTAGACATTCGTCGTTCTATCGCTCTTTTATACTTTTTCATAAATATTGTTACAGCAGCAGATCAACTTCGTTAACCCTCGAAAGGCCTTCACACATTTCACGCCACCTAGATAATCGTTTCAGCATCAAGCGCATACACGGAAGAATCAGAGCTTTTAACTCATCTGCAATCCCACGCGTTATCGCTCTTCGGGATGATCTTCAATCAGTCAGTCAACCAATCAATCACACAATCAATCAATCATTCAATCAATTTATTTTCAACATCAACAGTGTTTATTTTCAACAAATTTATTTTCAACATCAACATGAATTTTCAACATCATGCATGCGACAGTATCGCATTCGTTTGCGATCATCAACCATTCCAAGATCAGCTGCGCAAACATTTGCTGAAATGACATCGTGGCCTCTTGAATATTTGTTCTTCTGTCTCATAATGCCTTTTCTTCGCCGTTTGTATTTCGTTATTTTTTCCTATCCACTTTCCTATCCACTGCGTTTTGTTTATGTGTTTCTGCCATATGCCTTGTATCTGTGCTGCTTCCCATGTTATACACTACATACCTTGTACCTGTGTATGTTTTGTCCTCGAATTTCTCCTGTCCATTGTTTTTACTTCTCCTATTGTCTGGTGGACCTCGTAACTTATTAGGAATAACTGAACAAACAAACACAAATCTCTAGCGCCGATCTCTCGCCTGTAAAAGGCCTTGAAGCAGCAGCTAGCCAGACCGAGGAAAACTGAATTTTCTTTTTTTCAGTTTTCGATGTCCAAAAATATATTTCTGCATTCGTCCCTTTCTCGCTCACCATCGTCAGCAGCAGCACCCGAAGGCGTGCGTTTCAATCAGCAGGGGTCAGTCGTAAATAAATTGGTAAATTGGTTTTTGAGGAAAGGAAATGGCGCAGTATCTGTCTCACATATCTCGGCGGACACCTGAACCGCGCCGATAGGGGAATGCAGGAAGGTAGGAGTGAAAGAAGAAAGAGAGAAAGAGGTGCCGTAGTGGAGGTCTCCGGAATAATTTCGACCACATGGGGATCTTTAACGTGCACTGACATCGCACAGCACACGTGCATGCTTGGTTCTCGGGCGACAGCTTCAAGCTCGCTATCAAAACCATCCTTGTCTGCTTCGTACGACGTGTTCATGGTCGCCCTCTCGAGTCTTGGACTCTGTCGGTGCTAACAATGGCGGTGGTCTTAATCAGTCCGTAGCCTTCAACTGCACCGACTCTCCGGTTCTGCCTTCTTTAGTTCCCTCTTTCGTTCCTTCCTTAAGAATTGGTTCGAGTGCCCGCATTAAGCGGGACAGCTGCTGGGCCCTTCCTGATAATAGCAACTAGTTCATATTGTAAACATTACACTTTTACACCTTAGGGACTTAGGTGGCAGAGAAACTTTATCTAGAAGCCGAGCGTGCTCCCGAATCGAAAACTGGTTTTTGAGGAAAGGAAATGGCACAGTAATTGTTACACTTCTCATTGGACGCTGAGAACAGCGCCGTGAGGGAAGGGAGGAAGGTGGAAGTGAAAGAAGAGAGAGATGCCGTAGTAGACGGCTCAAGAATAATTTCGACCTCCATCGAAACGCGGTCGGCGCGGCCGGGTTCGAACCCGGGCACTCCGGCTGAGCAGCCGAGCGTCTTAACCACCGGCTCAGTGGTTAGAGCCGGTGGTTAGCGCGCTCGGCTGCTGAGCCACCGAACCACCGGCTCAGTGGTTAAGGCATTGGGCTGCTGAGCCACCGCGGCAGGTGCGCCTGAACCCCCCTCTCTTGCCCTTTGGAGCGCTCTCGTGGTAGAATTGCGAAGCCCGTTTCTCCTCTCTCTCAACGGGGAGCAGAATGCGCCCAGTAACCGGCGGAAGGACGCGGCGGTCAAGCCCGGCAGCGTTGCAGCCGCGCCGGCCCCAGCGGCCGCATTGTTTCTCTCCCCGAGGCCGCGTTTTTCCTGGTGCCGAAGCAACCAGCAGGCAGCGGTGCAACGGCGGCGGGAGTTCCAGCCGAGACGCGACTCTCGCCATTCGCGTGCGTCCGCGCCAGCTGCTTTGTGGACGCCTCAAAAGCGGCCCTTCTACTTAAGTGGCCGACCTTCAGTCGCTTTCGAGCGACGAGGCACGAGTGCATCTTCAGGGGTTTGTAGAAGCAAAGTTGCCACCCCTCGTTTCGATGGCCGCACTTGACCACCTTATGGGCTCGTTGAAGATGGGTTCCTACTCGACAACCTATTGGTTGCTGGCAATGTATTCATCGCATGACACATCTCTAATCCTTTTTGTGGGCGGCGTGTGATGACACGCATTATAAATCTTGTAGCAGGACCTGGCAGCACCTATCTAAGGTTACAGCCGGACGAGAGCTGGCGTGGACAGCGAGCCTTGTCAAGACTGTGTGCAAAAACGTAAAGAACGCACATGGCAACAGCCACAGTGTGTAATTACTGCCTCCGGTAAGAATTGTGGCAAGATTACTGTAGTGCCAGTGATTCTGTCCCTGAAGAAAAGTCGGTGTCCGAGAACAAAAGGATTCCCACGGTCATCCACTGTCACCGGAGGAGGCCGCAGCCGCTTTACGAACGCTCTCAGAGGAATTCTTCTCGAGGTCACGAACAAGTTCTTAGGCACGTGCGTATGAATACGTACAGCTACCCCCAGCTAGGCTTATAACCGTGACAAACACCAACGCGAACCGCACGTCAGAACTTACGTTTGAACTTCTCAGGCAGAAAATGCCTTGACTCGGCTGCGCTGATTCCTTAACGCTGCCACGCTGAAGTATGACCGTGGAGGTGTTTTTCACTGCACGCTGGGCCTGAAGACGCCACGTGTGTGGAAACAGCAGTTTTAAAGGTTCCGCATTTCCTCCCAGAAAATATCTAGTCGCAGCGTTATGCAAGCGCTGTGAGCGCACATGAAATGACGATGTTCATGCAGCAAAACTTTGCCGTAAGATCGAGTTGCTCAGAACAAAGAAGGCACAGTCCTGCGCCGAATCTGGCTCCTTGCCGTCTACGTATGAGGCGACTGAAGCATCGATGACATGGGCAAATGTCTCACGTCGAGTTTACAGTATTTTCCTCAGTAGTCCTGGTCAGCGCCCTTGTCCATGATGACTTCGCGTACCACCAGGGACTTTCAGTTCCCCGACGCGCTTGCGTCTGCAGCACCCTCTGCGACCTGTCGTTTTTCCCCTTCTGGACAGGGTCCCTTACGTCTCAGACTTGTACGAAGCAGGCGCAGTCATGCCGGTTACTCGCAGCATATCAGCGGCACACGACGGCGGTATTCCCGGAAGCCAGCACGCGTAACCCGGCGCGGAGGCTATCGACTCGTTAGGCGGAGCCGCCCGCTTTCCGGCGCACGACACGCGCCGCTTTCTTCGCGACTCGGCTCCAGTTGGCGGGGCCGCCTCCTTCCTCATTCCGCAGTGGAGGAAGTCTAACAGCATTTTCACCTCTGTAATCTGCGTCGCTGTTTGCGCGTGCATTTGGCAGCTGCTGGCAATGAATGATTGATGCGCACGGTGTCTACTACCTGCGTGCTGTCTCCAGCTATCACAGGGGACGCGCTTACTGGACATCCATGGGTCTCGCGCTCACCGAACCTACTGGGTGCAAAGGAACACTGTGCTGTCCCACTGGGGTCCCATACTAGGGACCCCACCTACTGCTTGTAAGGATCCGTCCCTTACGGGCTAATACAAACATACCTCTTGTCCCTTCTTAATAAATGTTTTCACCACCACGACCACCACGCAGGGTTTACTTCAGGCAGTACTTACTGGCTCGCTGTTTCAACGCTGCGGTCCCTTCCTTCAGTGCGCTAAATACCTCGGCTACCTCCTCCCGAAATGAAGTGAGCGGCGGCGGAAGGCGCAGGGGTTACGCGGCTGAAGGTACGGTACCCGCGTTGGCGGCGGTTGCGTCGCCGGGGCGAGCGAGGCGTTTCCTGCGCCGCTGTCCGGCTCGTTTGACAGCCCTGACCGCAATGTTCAGGAAAAGAGGCTCGTTCCGGGCGAGCCTCGATCGAGCGCGCCGATCGGCTTCCATAACGGTCCGCGGGCGGCGGCCCGTTCGCGCCGACAGGGCCCCGATCTCCGTGTAGGCCGGTAGGCGCGCATTCGCCGGAGCTGCACTTTGGAAGAGGGCGCTGCGGGCGGACAAAGTGGCCGACGCTAGGCGTCGCCTTATTAGAGAGAGCTTGCGGCTAAAGTGCCACTGGAAGATGCCTCACTGTAGAACACATATTATATAGCAAGACGTTCAACTGGGCTGGTTGGTAAAGATTCATGGAAAAAATTCATTTTCATGATAGAAAGAGCCGCCGCAGTGACTCAGTGGTTATGGTGCTCGGCTGCTGACCCGAAAGACGCGGGTTAGATCCGGGCCGCGGCGGTTGAATTTCTTTGGAGGAGAAATTCTAGAGGCCCGTGTACTGTGCGATGTCAGTGCACGTTAAAGAACCCCAGGTGGTCGAAATTTCCGGAGCCCTCCACTACGGCGTCTCTCATAGCCTGAGTCGCTTTGAGACGTTAAACCCCATAAACCAAACTAAACCAATTATGGTAAAAGGAAAAGTAAAAAGTGCACTGCTTTGTTTAATCGCGCACAACTGCTGTACAAGCACAATGATCAGACTACACGGGAAGTGGTTG
Source organism: Amblyomma mixtum (assembly GCF_055824585.1). Lineage (NCBI taxonomy): Eukaryota > Metazoa > Arthropoda > Arachnida > Ixodida > Ixodidae > Amblyomma > Amblyomma mixtum. Next base: position 157,825,297 of record NC_143021.1, read on the forward strand.
AGGCCTTCCACACTGAAAATGACAAGCATAATTGCTGACGCAATTATGCTTGTCATTTTTAATTCATTTGTCAATTAGGAGATCGATTTTCCTCAGAACGCTTGATTGTCGTGCGCATTTTCAAAGGTGTTTTAGTTTTGTGTTTTGGTTTTTCGTGCGTTTTGTGGTGTCTCTTTCTTCCTGTTTCCTTCATATAAGACGCTTTTTAGCAAATAAAGCCTTTAGTTGCGAGTCAGCGCCCTGTCCTGTGTCTTTCTTAGTCTGGTTCCTCGTCTTTCGCGCTGTGTTGTCACTATGAACATATGATATAAACGAGCAGTGACTCGCCATATAAACGAAATGATAGCTACTCATTTGAAGTGCGGACTCGCTAGCACATTATTCCCTTGGTAATGCAACACTAGTCTTGATATTCGGCTGGTTGTTGCCACCCGCTTAAAGGGACGCGGATATGCCGCTAGCCGCCACCTTTGCAAGCCCGTGTAGACCTCGTCACTTTGTTGCGTTAAAATTAGGCTCGGCACCTAGCGCGCCGCTTCAAAACGTTTGTGGAGAACATCCATGTGATTGAATGAAAGGGAGGAATGAAGGGGAGCATCTGCCATCCTAGTGCAGAGGCGCAGCGCTCAACCCTTATAAAAGTGGTCTATAGACAGTCTATAGACTTCTTATTGACTGTATTGACTTCCTATAGATATTGCTTTCTGTCTATTCATAGTCTATAGACTGTCTATAGACAAAAGACTACTAAAAGTGTTTGGCCATAAATCTATAGATTGCCTATAGACTGTCTATGGTATTTGTAAGGCCTATAGACTGTTCTCTAAGATTTGTCTGCAGACAGTCTATCGACTTTATAGACATAAGTCTATAGACACTCGATAGACTGTCTAAAACTTTTTTTCTAAGGGATACGGCGCGGAGTTTGCTTGAATGGCTGACATCGCTAACAGTTAAAGAGACGACAGAACCAAGAAAACGCACTGCAATGGGTCCTGGCTGGGCTCCTTGGGAGCCTCTTTAAATATTCCAAGCACGGTGCTGTTTGCAGCTTCAATTTGAGCCGCAATCTTGCAATGGCCTACGCTGCCAGGTTGATACTCTGTTCTGTCACCCATATTATAGATGCAGTACGATCATAATTGTGCAAAAAGGAAAACAAAACGCAGATAGCAACCCTACCTAAGCCTCGGAGCCATTGACTGGCAGTACCTGACAGTCATGTCGCAGAAAAAGGCACAAAACTATTACCGGAATATTGAATTAAAAAGTTGTACGAAAATGTTGGTGAATCTTGTGAAGCTCTAAGTAATTTTTTATTGCGATGTCTCTAGTCTGCCTCTAATAGAGGAGCTGGTTATCTACCAAATATGGCTGGAATATGATACGAACGCGTTCATCTTCCATGTTTTGTTGCAGTCTTAGGGATCATGTAAGGTTTTTGGGGTCCTAAGGAACGGTCCAGGGTATACCGTATATTATAATCGCTAATCCAGAGGTGTTTAATTACGGCAGTTTAGACAATGAGGTAAATAAGGCTCGAAAAATTCGCCAAAAAGCGTTTTAACAGCTGGCAACAACGAGCAGTGTTTATACAATCGTGTTCCACTCGAAGAATCTCAATTTCTGACAAACTTTTAAGTCGATAATTCCGCCTAGTGCTAAATGGTAATCCTGGCGAGTTTTCAGGACGTTTTAAAATTTACGATAGAAATTTTTGTCCGGCTAAAGGCAAAGGTCACTGTCAGGGCAGAACACGTACCCGGCCACAAAAGCAGAAAATAAAATCAGAGAACAGTGCCATGCAATCTTTCGAGCCTTCTCAGAGTACGACAGTTGTTGCCACTGCCGTGCTCCAGGACGCCCCCCCCCCCCCCCCCCCCCCCTCTTTCAAAGACGGTTGCGAAAAAAGATTACGACATAAGACCGATGCGGCGATTAAGCTGAACTCCAGAGTGTCGTCACCTCGCCGAATGCGCGTTCTGGCTATCGTTGCTTCGTTGTTTGATAAATGACCGCCATTAATGCCTGTCATCTACCAGGCTTGGGATGTTTATGCTGTCTGCCAAATGTTAATAGAATCAAAAGACGGTGGTGGTTCCATTTAGCGTCATCTTTCCCGCTCCTTGCGCTGGGTGCAAATACAGCAGTGCTTCCGATGACCTCTTTGGATACCATCATATTTGAGCATGAGGTGTTCAACTGTTTGTACAGATATACCGCATACAGCACATCTGTCATCTTCTTCGTTAAATTTCTTTTTCTAGCTGCGCGTTCTGAGACACCCTGACAGGTTCAAAGAGTAGGGCACTGCCTCTTGAGTTGTCATAGAACAACTCTTCCCTGATCTTCATTTTCCAGTAGCGATATAGTTCTACACTATGCTTCTTTTCTATTGTATCAATCCAATGTCTAACTTCCGTGTTCTTAACCTGTCGTTTAATGCTCTTTCTTTCTTCGTCCTCGTGTCCGGCATACTTACTGGTTAGTTTCCTACTTCTGTTCCGCCACTGTGAGTCAACGCTCTTTCTGTATGAGTATTTAAACACCTTAGCATGCCCACTTGTTATCGTCCAATTTCCTCAGGCATTCTTCATGCAGTATTTTACCCTGAGCTTCGCGTGCTTCGAACGATGCCCATCTCATATCCCCCTGTACTTAAGGTGACTTAAGGTGACTTCAACGCCCCCACAATTATTTCTTTCGACACGTAGCTATGATGTTGACGGTGGCCAACTTTTCTGCCAGGCCGCCACTCCTTGAAATACGTTGTCGGGCGCGGAATATAAAACTCAAACACGCGCAATGAGTACTAATTGGAAAATTCCTGAGTTTTGGCCTTCAGTCACCCCGACAAGCAGAAAGCAATAATGAAGAAGAAAGCCAGTGTCCCCGGGACAGCTTAGGGGCAGGCAGCTCGCTCAGTGTTGGCCGAGCACCTTTCGTGTGAAGCTGCAGGCGCAACGTCTTCCTGGCAGTGGCGACTTTCTTTTTTTTGTTTTTATTTTTTAATATTTTAATTTTAATTTTTTTTTATCTCCCGAACGTGCGAGACGATCATGGGCACGTTGCGAGTGTGTCGTGCCTTCCGCGTAATGCTGTAAGCGTGAATATTTGTTTGTTTGTTTGTTTGTTTGTTTGTTTGTTTGTTTGTTTGTTTGTTTGTTTGTTTGTTTGTTTGTTTGTTTGTTTGTTTGTTTGTTTGTTTGTTTGTTTGTTTGTACTAATGAGCAGTAGTCCAAATGTGAGCGAAATAAGGCATGATGCAGAGGCACTTTTACCTTTTGTGGGAGACAACTCCTGAAGGCGCCAGAAACCCTATGGCTCCAGATGTCTTTAATGCTGTACGGTTTCTGTGGTCGTCCCACTGCATATTTGGATTAGTATTACGCCAAGTGATCTGAATGACCTTACTAACTCAATCTGCTTTTAGTTATACAATACCTCTTGAAAGTCGTTGCGCTTTCATATTTTTAGATGAGAAAGTACTGCCTTAGGTTTTGCACCTTTAAGTGAAAGAAGATTTTTGTCTGACTATATTTGTATTTCTTTCAAGAGCCTGTTCTGATTTCTCATTGACTTAGTGCTGCTGTCCTGAGATAGAAACAAACTGGTATTATCAGCGTAAATTATAAAACGAGGATCACTATCCACACTGATGACGTCATTAGTATACAGGTTGACTCGCAATGGTTCGAATATGCTCTATTGGGGCACCCGCAGGAGGATATTCGTTATGTTGACTTATACTCATTTATTTGTACACACTGTCTTCTATGCGATAAGCAAGGTTTAATCGAGAGTAATGCTGTGCCTCTAATTCCATATGTACCATTGCAGCGAGTATGTGTCTGAGCAGTTTCCCGGATAAAGACGCTAGAGCAGCTTCACAAGCAGGAATGCAGAAGTTGGGGCATGGTGGTGGCACATCATTCGTCCAGCCAATGGACACGGCGGGCATGGGAACTTGTGAAGGCGGGAATTATGACCATTGCGACCCTGACACGTGCATTAACACTGTGTTGGTTCGTCCGCTTAAAGCAGAATTGATACTTATTCATTCAAATGAGCTTGTAACCAAATGAATCGGGCCCTTTTGGTACGGTAGGGTAGCTAGGATGCGCTTCGCTCAGCACCCTCGCGTGCAGTTTTAAAACTCGTTAGCCGCTTATGCTGTTTCCTTAACCAGGTTCGTCTCAAGCCTAATGCGCCTGCTATCTATTGATAAAGCGGGCAAACTACGCGCTCCACTACTCTTACGTCTTTCGAAGGGAAGAGGAGCGAATTCGTGTTTCTTCGTCTCGGTGGAAGCTCCAATAACAGTTGCAAGTAATGGGTTGTTGAGTGTAGCGTGTGTGGCTGTCTTGCGTCTCCACGCTAAGCTGCTCTCATAACTTCTTGAGTAGGTCCAAGACACTGCTACAAGGCGCAGCCTACAGCATGCACGACATACGATAGAGCCGTCAGTTTTTATAAGCATATTGAACAATCACCTATGGTACTCACCTACGGGGCAGAAACGTGGAGGCTAACAAAAAGGGTTCAGCTTAAGTTAAGGACAACGCAGCGAGCTATGGAAAGAAAAATGACAGGTGTAACGTTAAGAGATCGGAAGCGGGCGGAGTGGGTGAGGGAACAAACGCGCGTTAATGATATCCTAGTTGAAATCAAGAGGAAGAAGTGGGCTCGGGCAGGGCATGTAATGCGAAGGCAAGATAACCGATGGTCCTTAAGGGTAACGGAGTGGATTCCAAGAGAAGGCAAGCGTAGCAGGGGGCGGCAGAAAGTTAGGTGGGCGGATGAGATTAAGAAGTTTGCGGGGATACAGTGGCCGCAACTGGCAAAGGACAGGGTTAATTGGAGAGACATGGGAGAAGAGGCCTTTGCCCTGCAGTGGGTGTAGTCAGGCTGATGATGATGATGATTAAACAATCAGAAAGCGCGAAAGGAGGCAACGAGTGTACACGGGAGTAGTAGGAGTAACACTAATGAAAGCCATGTCGCAAACGTCGCTGGACGCCCCGAGCATTCGACGCTCTTGTCGGCCGCACCCTTTGTGCCCACATCCGGAGGCTATTGTCGCCGCCGTTGGGAAACTTCGCTGGCACGCGCATTGCGCAGCGGCACACGAGCAGAAGCCGACTCTGACCCGCGCGTTCCAAGGCCACCCAGCGGATTTGCTTCGGGAAGCAATGGCCGGCGGACGCGTTCAGTTCGATTGCGTCACAGGTATAACGTCCGAACGAGAGTTGCATCCCCCGTTATTCTCCTGGCGCCCGCCACGCGCTGCTGACGCGTCTTGCTTCTTGCATTCGTCCTCGTCACGAGAGTCGCGACAAGCGCTGACGAATTGGGAGAAGAACTGCAGATTGCGCTAGTTGGTGTAATGGTGGTTCAACAGCGCAAACACACACAGACAAAGGAGAAAATACACAGACACTAGCGCTGAACTTACAACTGAATTTTTATTAGGAAGAAGCCCGTCATAATATACACACATTAAAAAACAGCGCACATGCGCAATGTCAACAATCTCCTAGGGCTAGTAAAAGGTAAAAACCGCTTTAAAAGCACGTGTGCATCCGCAGAACCGCTATCCACTATGTAGGATATTCATTTCTCGAAGAGATAATGTAACGGATGGCATACTCGAGAAATGAATATCCTACACAGTGGATAGCGGTTCTGCGGATGCACACGTGCTTTTAAAGCGGTTTTTACCTTTTACTAGCCCTAGGAGATTGTTGACATTGCGCATGTGCGCTGTTTTTTCGTGTGTGTATATTATGACGTGCTTCTTCCTAATAAAAAATCAGTTGTAAGTTCAGCGCTGGTATGTGTGTCTTGTCTCCTTCTTGATCTGCGTGTGTTTCCGCTGTTGAACCATCATTATAAATTGGGAGAGCGTGAAGGTAATTTTGAACCATGCTGAACACCACAACGCCGGCGCTCATTTAATCTGTACTCGCTATAAGAAACATCTGGTAAGAGCGGATTCAGAATTTAGCACCATGGTTCATATTCTCTTCGTACATCGATCCATCGCCACTAATCTACGGAACAGAGGCAAACTTCAAACCCTTTCATCACGCAGACCAATTTTCATACAACCTTTATCATCGGCGCTTCAAAATACCACCATCGGTTTACCTTCAATGTACATGCAAACAACCTGCACGTACTGACCACACTAAAAATAAGACGAATGAAAAAGTGTCACAATATTTCATAAAAATATTCACAGCTCCCAAGTACAGCCGCTGTTTGGAATCATTTGCCTGCGATGGCAATAAATTGTTGTACTGTGGACGCTTTTGTGAGCTGGATGCAAAAGCTGGAGCCTAGTGGCAATTTCTGAAGTGCATTTGGCGTTCATCCGCTTCTCTATGTTTTTAACTCGGTCGATCGCATTGGTCCACACATAGCAGTGTAATCCGCCGCCGCTGCTTACCAAGTAACTGTGATGTCTGTTTGTTTTTCTGTGCAATTTATTTTATTTATTTATTTACCCACAGCGCCAAGCGGCATTACAGTGGAGGAGGGTGTACATAAAAAACAAACATAACATAAGCAGTGTCAGCAACGGAAACAAGCCCAAATTGCATCAAAACAAAGAAAAACAACAACTGAAAAAATTCACAGAACCACGAAACTGAAATGGTTATTATAAGGTAGAAAAGAAAACATAATTAAACATAATATAAATAGTGTCTGAAGACAATTTGTTCCAATCGCGTATTGTTCTGGGAAAAAAAAGACAATCGAAATGCATCAGTTTTTGAGGCAATCTCCCGTACTCTGAAACTGTGGTCTACGCGGTCGGATATATAATGAGGTGCCAGTATATACTTCGCTCTTTCAATTCCAACAGTAATTCGCTGTAAACACTCTTGATTGGGCTCGAAAAGGGCCGACGGTATTTGTAAATAAAAAAAAAATCCCCGACAGTCAGCGCCGCTGGAGTTCTCAGCATACAACCCCTGAGTGGAGAAACCCGATGGCAGCGTACAGGCTCATGCATGCATACGAGCAATGCCATCGCTTTGCAACTAGCCCGATTGCTTACGTATTGACAAACCTGTTTGATCGCTCTACAAAGTGGTCTGAGCTGCGTCGCCTCCTTTCGCTATACTATATCCATTCGCGCTGCGGTCGCCGTTTCTTCTTGTAGGGTAAGAGTGCGGGCTAGTTGGCGATCCATTACATATAAATACCAGCGCAAACCAGCAAGACACACGACGAAGAACGAGGACACACAAGCGCTGACTTCCGACTGATGTTTAATGGTGGAAAAAAAAATGCTTACGTACTGATTTCTAAACAACAAAAAGAAAATATTGTTACGAAGAAGACGAAGCTGGCAGTGGCGCGGGACGGAGCGCTCGCGCTAGGCCAGGGGCCATTAAATCATCTCTTGTTCATGGTTCACCACGCCTCATTCATCGGCTGGCCGCCACGTTACATTTGATGTGAGATGCTGGGGTCCCTTCATCGCTATCCTGGTCCCGCAGCTTCGGTGTCCTGCGCCTGCCGTGGACGTCGGCCGTGAGTGCCTGGTCCGCGCCGCCCGGCCATGCCCCAGCCCGCCCGACCTGAACCGACCTCGCCGCTCACCCCAGCCCCGTCCCTAGCCCAGACCACAAGACCCGACCGACCCGAGACCCAAGACCCACACGTGAAGACACCGCCCCCCTGCCCATGCCGTCCGGTGCATCCACGGACCTCGGCCGTGAGCTCCTGGCACCCTCCGGCCCGGATGCTCCGTGAACCGGGACTCATCTGCCTATCATTTCATCCACCGTGGCGGCCAGCACTTCGCCACCTTGCCACTTCCTAACCTGCAAGCCCATCACCGTTTCGCCCATCCCTTCATCGACGTCTTCTGTTTACGATCGGGACGATCGCTCGGCGGCCCCGGGTAATGTTACGAAGAAGACGAAGCTGGCAGTGGCGCGGGACGGAGCGCTCGCGCTAGGCCAGCGGCCATTAAATCATCTCTTGTTCATGGTTCACCACGTCTCATTCTTCGGCTGGCCGCCACGTTACAATATCTTTGCTTGTCACTTCTTCGAGAAGCGCAACTCCGCATCTGACAAGGCGATTGAAGGCGCGCTGACACAATTATCTTGCAGCCCGGCTATCTCAGCAGCCTCCTTGATCTCCCGCACTATCTGGTCCGAGTGCCTGCTGATTACCGAACAGCTGGCCAAGTCCGGAGTGCACTGCTCTTCTTTCCCTGTAGTTCGGTCTTTGATGATGCATTTCCGCCGGTGCAGCGCCAGATTGCCTGTACCTGTCACGAATGTCCTGTACCGATGTTCTTTCAGCCGCTCATTGGAAGTCAGTCGGAAGTCAGCGCTTGAGTGTCCTCGTTCTTCGTCGTGTGTCTTGCTGGTTTGCGCTGGTATTTATATGTGACGTTTCTCCTTGGCAGTCGCGCTGCAAAAAAGCAATAGGCGTCGCACTAAGCGCTTACCTTAACTAAACGAGGATTCTACGAAGCACTCGAGAGAAATAGTTGTGTCGCTACAGTGGGAGCCGAAGAAGAATTAATCCGCTTGGGAAATTATGTAATCAGGCACTGCAAGCATGAACGAGGTCCCCATCAGTCGCGTTACGCCCACTGCAATTATCCCCGTTGTGCGCGGGCCGCGGCAGCACTGTCCGAGCGGCTGTCTGTGTTGCGTCATCACTACGCCTCCCTTCCGGCGGCACAGTGGTTCCCTTGCAATGCCCCCCTGTAGTGAGGTTAACAGAACACTTGCTGCTGGGCTAGTTGGTGTTGCTTCATAATTAAATAGTTTTAAAGCGCAAAAAAACAGACAAGACACATAGGTAGGTGACAGGATGAACTGTGAGCCATGCTTCACTGATGTGCGCATTCTGGGCAAACGCAATGATACTAATGCTAGGGAGTTGATAGAAGCGTTTTTTATCAAAAAGAAAGGCAACTTGTGCGCAAGCGACACATCAATTGTATTGTATAACAGTAAAAAGAAATTCCTGGAGCGCGCCTTATCATGTCGTTCCTGAGCTTAGGGTGATCCACATGCGCATGTGACGACAAGCTATATAAGTACGTTTCATGCATGCAATAAAATCAGTTGGAAGTTGGCACTTCGTCCTGTCATCTACCTATGTGTCTTGTCTGTTTCTTGCGCCTTAAAACTATTTAATTATGAGGTTAACAGAGTCTGACAACGAGTTTCGCTACACTCAGTATGTTCCCAAGATAATTCTCTGTGAAATCTACGGATGCTAAGCATCAATAAATTTTATTGGGACCACAACCACGAAAGACGGGTCAACTTCAGTCTCAGCTTTAAGCTGACGCCAGTGAGAAACTCAAGTAAGAATGACTCCGCTCTAGTTGCATGAAGCATGAAACAGTCACCGAAACCAAGGAGCATTGGCGGTGTTTATTTTTTTCAGTGTTTCCTTAATACGGAAGTCTGATTGATGGGCATGTTATAATATTCAGTGATCGGAACATTGATTTCTAAACAAATACTCCGGTTAGGTGCAGATGCATGAGGCTATATGGCTCAAAAAATATCGCAGGGAAGTCTGCACGAATTAATCAGCATTCAGAAATGTCTTCCTAGACACTAGAACATCCGGAGCAATACTGACTCGGTGAAAGGAACAATGACCACAACTCCGCCCAATTTTAGTTCTCATAGTAGAAATGTATTCTATGTATCTTTCTGGCTGCGGTGACCTTTTTCGGACAGGAAAAGGAGCATTCATAGGTGAGGAAATTTATTTAAAAATCGTCGCAGCCATTAACTAAACTATTCTACTATAGGCACATGCAACTCGCAAACGGCCTTTATCAAAATGTAAGGTTGCCACCGTTGTGAAGAAAAAGGCGATGTAGAGTAGCCTCTGTGGTCCGCGATAAAGACGGTGTGTATAGGCTCGCGTCATATTAACAAAATCGGCTAGTGGTGGTAGCGATACCTGTTATGTAGTTTCTTTTTTTTTATTCTTTTCTAGCTTATTAAATCTTGGTTTTTGGAGAGAGTGTTTTTTTTTTAAGATTACAACGGTCTACCCCATCCATACAGGCCGACTTCTATTTATTTTCAGTGTCCCTTTAATTTACCATCCCCCTTTTTTGTGCCCTCTTTTCGTTGGAGCGAAAAATGGATAAATACAAATTCGCCCGACGAATCGTGAATGAAAACAATGCACAGTTCTGTTAATTAATGTCTGAAGCCATTTGGAACTGGTTATTTATTTGTTTATTTATTTCCTCAAAGGCCCCGGGCATGGGGCATCATATAGTGGAGCGGACCTACCTAACGGACACCACATTTTCTTAGAGAAAGTTATGCGCCAGCACAACACTCGTTTTGCACGCCTGCTTGTAAAAAAAAAATAAAACATAGCACGGCAAGAAAGAAGTGGAATACTGCATGTTTTGCTCAGACAGTGTGTACAGGAAAACCCGACTAAATTCATAGTTTAAGAAAATCTCGCAATAAACTAAAAACAGATCAAGAAGGCAGCATCAGATTGCTGTGATAAAAAAAAAATCAATTAAGCATATTCCTAAGTGCGATGTCAGTGCACGTTAAAGATCCCCAGGTGGTCGAAATTTCCGGAGCCCTCCACTACGGCGTCCCTCATAGCCCGAGTCGCTTTGGGATGTGAAACCCCATAAACTAAACCAAACCATAAACCAAACCTAAGCTAGTTTGTGAAGTAGCTTTCAGCGTCGCAAAAAGCGGTAATAAACATATTCCGTCTGGTTTCCACCTGAAGGGACCAGACTTTTTTCCACGTATATACTGGGCGCAAACGAGTTTAAAGCTTGTTTGTTTTTAAATGCGTCATGGTTTCGTCATTCGTCCCGTGTTTCGTGCACTGCGAGCAAAAATGAGCACGTACCATCTGGCCCAAATTTCTACTTTACTGCATTTTCCTAATGCGACCGCTCCCATAATATCCCACGAATCGCTCACTCTTCAAGATCTGTCGGCGAATGCGCCTTTTTTTTTGTATTGGCCACTCACTACTCGTTTTATTTAGCGCCTACATCTGGAGAGGAAGCTGTAACTGCTGTAAATTGAAACAGGAGTACGTGCTCGCCAAGATATGAAGAATTTAGGGCTCTTCTCATCGAGGCCACACTTCTTTTTAACGCACGCCCTGTTGCGTACATTTTAAACCTCATACTGCAAACTCATATATTATCTGATGAATGAAACATCTCCCGCATAACATTTATAATCTGAGATAAAAATTACTTTCAGAGACTTATCTTTCGCCGCTGTTTTGTAATGTTTGTTTGTTTGTTTGTTTTGTTTGTTTTATGGGGTTTAACGTCCCCAAGCGACTAAGGCTATGAGAGACGCCGTAGTGGAGGGCTCCGGAAATTTCGACCACCTGGGGTTTTGTAATGTACCGAGATGCTTAACTGCAAAACCTTTTAACTAGTTTTTTGAATGCGCGAAGTATAATGTGTAAAGAACAATATGAACTCTGAGGTCGAAAATCAAGACAGACCGCGCTGCAGCACATCAAAAAACCAATTTTGAACAACTTTGAACAAAAGCATTATACACTGGTGTGTTTTTATTTGTTTATTATTTTTTTAGTGCTAAAACTGGTTTTAGGGGGTCTTTCTAGGCCGGGGCTTCACTGAAAGCCGTCCGCAGACCACAAATGACGTCAAAGCCGAGGATAGTAAATAGCAGGTGGCGGCAGCCGGGAGTTCCTCGAGTGAGATCAAAAGCGCGTGAAGAGCGCACGGCCTAGTCACGTGGCACTGCAACACAACACGAAAACCGACGCTCAAATGCTAGCTCAGCCGGCAAACGAGCCATTATCAACCTCTATTTGCGCGACCTCTATGACAAGCAAAGAAGACGAAGTGTGTAGTGCGCGCATTGCCATGGCAAATTCCCAGTCGTTTGTATCCGCTATGCACCCTGGCCAATTCCCCGCCGTGGGTGTGTGCCATTAAGCCTGAGGACGTCATCATCATCAAATTCCCAGCCGCAGCGGTAGCCGTCGGAGACGTCCGGTGACCGCCGACACCACCCCGATTGCCTCCTCTTAATAGAGAAAAGTATAAAACAGCTGTATCTTACCGGCACTCACCTATGGGGCAGAAAAGTGGAGGCTAACAAAGAGGGTCCAGCTTAAGCTAAGGACAACGCAGCGAGCTATGGAAAGAAAAATGATACGTGTAACGTTGAGAGATCGGAAGAGGGCGGAGTGGGTGAGGGAACAAACGCGGGTTAATGATATCCTAGTTGAAATCAAGAGGTAGAAATTGGCTTGGGCAGGGCATGTAATGCGAAGGCAAGATAACCGCTGGTCCTTAAGGGTAACAGAGTGGATTCCAAGAGAAGGCAAGCGTAGCAGGCGGCGGCAGAAAGTTAGGTGGGCGGATGAGATTAAGATATTTGCGTGAATAGGGTGGCCGCAACTGGCAAAGAACAGGATTAATTGGAGAGACATGGGAGAAGCCTTTGCCCTGCAGTGGGTGTAGTCAGGCTGATGATGATGATGAATAGCGCGAGTGATGGCTTGGCTGCCCCAAGACTACCGCTTATTATGCAGCCGCATCGTAGAAAAGTTCACGGTGGCTCTCGGTATGACATCTGCGGACTGGTCGTAGACGCTGAAGTCAACGCGGACTCCATGGTGACGTTCGTGCCGTGGAATCTCTCGAGCTGGACCGCGGGCTCAACGTTCACATCAAGCGCAGTATGATGGAATACTGCCGACAGCACCGACTTGGCTCGCCTGTTTGATGTGAAGCTTTGGTTGGAAGCCGGGCAGTATGGGGCGTGAAGATAGTTTTGCAGTGCCTCATAAAATATTTGGCTATCGACTGTCTGGAAACAAGACAGGACCAGCAGAACCAGCGTTTTGGGTCCGGGTTATTTCGGAGGTCGGGCTCTGCTGGAACTCCCACATTCGCCTGTGACTCTTGAACAAGGTCTAGAGCCGCAGATTATGTGTTGAACTAAAACAAAGTTGGTTGCAAGCTTGCATGTAACCCCTCCAAACACCTCACTATTGTTTCCACTCTAATCCCTCTAGTGCTCTCCATTCCTTTCCCCTTTTATTGCGAAAGCAATACTACTCCCAAGAGCGGCCTTTGGCGTAGCGGCGGCCGCTTGGCACGTTTGACCTTTAGAACGACCCCTGACGTCATACCATGCCTAGTGACGTCGTACCAGGAGCGAGAGACGGGCTACCAACTCGGCTCTTCGGGTAACGGCGGCCGCTTGCCACGGCGCGCCGCGTCTTCCCGCTAGAGGCGCGGCATATGCAGTATAAAACACCTGGTTCCGCAACCTACCAGGCGTAACCAAAACTAAGCCCCCGCCAATTTTTACCTACTTTGAATGCGATTTGTGGCGTACTGTACCAAAAGAAAGTAAAGCAACGCTGAATGCGGACTACATCGGTAAAGGTAATTCATCCCGGGCTGATATCGTTGTAGTACGGCTCAGCCCTGAACGTCGGTGTTCATGGACGGACGGACGGACGGACGGACGGACGGACGGACGGACGGATGGATGGATGGATGGATGGATGGATGGATGGATGGATGGATGGATGGACGGACGGACGGACGGACGGACGGACGGACGGACGGGTGGGTGGGTGGGTGGGTGGATGGATGGATGGATGGATGGATGGATGGATGGATGGATGGATGGATGGATGGATGGATGGATGGATGGATGGGTGGGTGGGTGGGTGGGTGGGTGGATGGATGGATGGATGGATGGATGGATGGATGGATGGATGGATGGATGGATGGATGGATGGATGGATGGATGGATGGATGGATGGATGGATGGATGGATGGATGGATAGGAGCGCCCCCTTTAAAACGGGGTGGTGGCAATTGCCATCATGCTCAGCTCTTCTTTGTTTATTTTTGTTCAACTGTGTTGTCAATTCGCATTAAGATTCGCCATCTTCTTTACCTACGGTTTCCTACACTTCTAGCCTTATGTCACATCTCTGCTTTTCAGCCGCCAATCCTCCAATCGCTTTTTGCTAACTTCCACTGCAGATTTATTTACATGACCATTGTTATCTTTAAAACCTAGGGCCTCAGGAAGAGTGAGTGTGCCTGCATCAACGTCCGGGTGGATACCATCACATTTGAGTATTAGGTGTTAAATTGTTTCCCCAGATCTACCACACACTGCACATGTGTCATCATCTTCGTTGATTTTTTTTTTTGTAGCTACGCGTTCTAAGACACCCTGACCCAGCTTCCGCTGGATGCCGTGTGGCGCCCTCTCCCGGCCGCCTCGGAAGGGGCCCCCGAGGCTCTTCGCGTGCCTCCGCGTCGACGCGGCCGTGCCGTTCTTTGTAACCTCCAGCTGTTCTCTGCCAGGAGACAGTCGCAGGGGCTGCGTTGTTTTCTCTCGTGAAGGCCGCGCATCTCCCGACACCTTTTGAAAAATATTTTCCTCTCGACAAGGAGGAAGTCATCGGGCTCGTTTCGAAGTCTTGGAAAGGATGCGATGCGCCACCTCCGGATGCTCTATCACATTTGGGGCTTGGCCAATGCTGTAAGGTAGCCAGGCGGCCGGGGCTTGGCTGCCAGCGAAATCTCACGCGCGGCCATGTGGGGGGCCAGGGTGCTGAGAGACAACTCTGTGCCTCCCCTGATGCAGCATGTTTTTGGCTTCTGAAGAGCTGATCAGCCGAAGGCACGATCTGGTGTGGAAGCGGAAGTACTGCGTGAATACCGACTCGAGCTTATCTTTGCACTCAGATGCCGAAGTTGCGTAAGAGAAAAATTTCTTTCCACCAACACGAATTCCCGAGTGCGGAGCAATGGGAGAGCCGGCTCACCAGCAGCGAGCTCGCGGCCCAAAGGGCCTTAGTGCGGCACGCTACTGATGCAGCTCGACTCAGTGGAGCCCTGGACTAGGGGCCCAACCTTGCTGAAGAGAAGCCTCAAGTCGCCGGCGCCACGAAAGACGACGGAGGCTTCGAATCCGCGAATCTCTTAAAAGATCTCAATAAAAGTTTTCTACTACTACTTCTTCGCTTCGTAAATTGGTTTTTAAGGAAAGGAAATGGCGCAGTATCTGTCTCACATATCTCGGCGGACACCTGAACTGCGCCGTAAGGGAAGGAAGAAAGGTGGGAGTGAAAGAAGAAAGAGAGAAAGAGGTGCCATAGTGGAGATCTCCGGAATAATTTCGACCACCTGGGGTTCTTTAACGTGCACTGACATCGCGCAGTACACGGGCGCCTTCTGCGTTTCATACTGCTGTAGCACCACGAGGACAGGTACGGAGACAGAGTTACGACAACACAAGTCCTCACTAACAACTGACAAAATTTATTAAAAGCTCAAATTATATAGACTGCGTTCTGCGTTTCGCCTCCATCGAAACGCGGCCGCCGCAGTCTGATTCGAACCCGGGTACCGAGGAGTGTAGTCGATTGAAAATCTAGCGGGTGACCTCCTTAACCACTCTAAAGTGACACGGCGCTCGGCATCCCGAATTCTGTCCGGCCCCACCAGGAAGCCGCGTATCCACTTTGTTCATAGAGTTCTGCGCTCTTCGCACGGACGAAGAGGCCACGGGAACCTCGTCCAGCTGCGCTTCAAATAAAACCGATTTTGTTCTGAGAAAACTGAATACAGAAACAGAACATTGCTTTCCTACCCCTCGATTCACCTCGAACACAGGACGTAGTGGCTGAAACAAGGGACGACACGAGCGCTATCTAGCAACTGAATTTTTATGTCTAGAAATTAAATGAATGAAATGAAATCTTTATTCGGCCATATTTACAATATGCCCCCGGAGAGAGCCAAAAGGAGGCAGACAAAGCATGCCTCCTGACGAAGCCAACACCCCGGCAAACACATCAGGGCAGAGGTGACAAGACGGCAAATCACATATGAAAAAAAAAATCAACTTAGAAAAACAACTTTACAAGAAAGGAACAGCATACTTTAAGGTAACATGCCTAATCTCGAAGAGAAACAAAGAAAGACACTCCTGATATCTTAAAAAACAAACATGACACCGTTACGCCCGAACTAACTAACCCGAAAAGTACAACACAACTAATACTAGCAAATTGAAAGTCTTTTGCAAAATTGACAACAGACAATGGAGTGGCATATATAAGCACCAATGCAACGACAAAACAAAAACACAACATACTATCGCGATGGCCCTTAAAAACGTTACGCGTATGCAGCGGTTAGGCTCAACGCCTCATCTTAACAAAGCCATCCAGCAATCTTAGCACACGACAAGCACCTGCTATCACCCTGTCGCCACGCATTCCCCGAGAGCGCGAATATCCTTTTCCACAAGATTGATAGAAGGTGATGCGACACATGTTTCTGACTCCTGCCTTTTCAGAAACGCCTCAACTAGCTCCCCGAAGGTCCGACCAGGTGATCCGTTTCTGATAAGGCAGGAGTCAGAAACATGTGTCGCATCACCTTCTATCAATCTTGTGGAAAAATATATTCGCGATCTCGGGGAATGTGTGGCGACAGGGTGATAGCAGGTGCTTGTCGTGTGCTAAGATTGCTGGATGGCTTGGTGAAGATCAGGCGATTAGCCTAACCGCTGCATACGCGTAACGTTTTTAAGGGCCATCGGGATCGTATGTTGTGTTTTTGTTTTGTCGTTGCATTGGTGCTTGTAGATCTCACCCTTCGAGAAATCAAATTCAATTCTTAGATTTCGCTCCTGTCGTCTCTTGTTTCTTCCACTACGTCCTGTATTTCGCGTTGCTTTAAGATGAATCCGTTCCAACTTTCCCAGTTTTCTGTTCTCGTTAGTACCCACTCCGAGATCATCGCCGGGAAGTGAAAAGCGTCACGTCTAGCCTCAGAAATCCATGTTTAAAAACATTTTCATCGCAGCTTGTTGCCGAAAACAGCCAGTGACGGTAATTCCTGCATTTCATGTTTAGGTCTCCTCGCGCGCCTATAACAGTTGCGGTTTCTGAGAGTAGTCTTTAGAACACGGTAATGTATCGATGCTGGCCAATTTTAGTTTGTTCATTGAACCTGCTCTGACGTTCCACATCACCCGGGCGTTTCTTTATTCCTAGCACTTTCCGTATGGCACAAGACGAGGCTGTCGATATCCTATAGAAGGTTGTGGAGGCTATTCTCATGCAGAGGCCGCAGAAAACTCCAGCTACGAGTGTTGTCTGTCAGCCCCATGAGCGGGTCTTCTTCCCTTGTAGTCTGAACACCAGCTTGCTGCAATCATTTTGATCTCCTCTGAATAGGCGTTTTCGCACATCGTCTTCATCATTTTGCGGTCGACGCGCTCGGCATTCGACCCCGCGACTTCGACCTGGGTCGTCGAACGCCGTAGCTACTGAGATACCGCGCGGGGTCGGTTTCTAGGTTAAAAATGATCCGTGACTCTAGGCTGTGTAATCCTCTTTTCGCCCATGCCGATTGTGCCATATTAGCCCGGGTTTCTTACCATGCCTTCCACCTGCTTAATGCTGCCATTTTTACCACGGAGTTCCACGTTTTCTCATGTCTTCACCCTCACTTTGCGATTGCTTGCCAGATTACATGCGCGATTTTTGTATATAAGCGACGATAGTAAATCAATAAATGTTCAGTTAATACGGCCGTGTGTTGTCGCTGGCCTCTGTCCCGTCTCTTTTTGCGGGTTTTAAGGCGAAAGCCTCATACTGCCGTTAGCAGCCGTGTCGGCAGCCGTGCAGGCAGATTTGTCCGCGTTTCGGCGTCACTACTTAAAAAAATAACTGTGTCGAAGCTGGAAATCGAAACAGGGCCTTCGCCATTTGAAGCGGAGACGCCACCACTCCGCCACGAAGGCTCAGGGTTTGAGCATGAATAAAGGGTCATCTAGTGGATGCACGGGTCCCATGAATAGAATAAAATAAATAAACAAAATAAAATTAAGAACAGAAAAAGGAACAATAAAAATAAGAAAGGGAACAAAAATAAAAAATAAAAAAATGGAAATAAGAGAAGAAAAAATTTAAAAATAAAAAAATGAAAATAAGAGAAGAAAAGAAATAAAAATAAAATATAAACAAAGTAAAATATGAAAATGGAAAGAAGTAAAGAAAGAGTGCACCAAGAAACGCTTTCGCCTTGCAGCACTTTAGAGAGCCAACGTGCCCCCTGAATCTTTTTTGTTCTTCATGATGTCCCACCAACTGGCCTACAACTATGCCCTCCTAGGTATGACCTGCAATATCCTTTTACCTTAGGCGCCTTTCCTCTGAGCACACACTGGCTCGAGTGACTCCCCAGCGTGCACCGTTGGCCAGCCAGAAGCGAGAACCGAGCCTTGGACGCCAGCAGGGGGCGATGCTGTGGCGCCGTCTCTCCGCTGCTGCCTTTCCAGCGCTGAATTGTTTCTCGCGCGGCCCATCGCTGGTGCTTCGGCCTTGACACGGCCGCTGCGTGGCTTGTCGGCCTTAGGGCCCCGTTGTGCATTGTCCGAGCTGATCGCGGTGAGAGAACGCCAGCGGGTGCCGGCCAGACTGCACGCCGACGACTGAATTCATTAGGTCAGGCAGTGCGGCAGACCCGCCTGGCGGAGAGAAAAAAAAAGTATTGAAAGGCGGCTTTACAGCGCCGCTGTATGGAACTTGGCAAACTGAAATTAAAGCACTGCACGGAACTCCGCACATGACCTGAATCTCAGAGGAGCCTCTATACTCGGCCCGGCAACGACACCTCGAACAATGTGGCTATTGAATGGGCCAGAAAAAACGATCACTAATGTACTCGTCGTGCGTAGCGCGCAACTTTAAACGAGAGATCAGTATTTCTCTATCTTTCTTTCTTTATTTTTTTATTTCAGGCAATTTACTACATATTGCCTCAGGAGACGATAATGGGGCCTGACTTGGCTATGACGCCCTGACAGCAGATTCAGCACAAGTGTACATATGATTATACATCATACGCAGACCCAAGTATAACACATCAATACAGAATACAGGAAGATACACACAGTCTTAGGTTTATTTATTTATTTATTTATTAATACTGCAATCCCAGGAAGGGATTTTCGCAGGGTGAGCATACAGAAAATAGGTAAGTACAAATATTAAGAAAAAAAAGTACAAAGGCCACAAATTAATAATAAGCAACAAAAACACAACAGCAAAAATGAAAGGCTCAATGACGTAACACAACAAAAAAGTACACTAAGGTTTGGGGCATATAAATACACTACTATCAAGTCATCAGTGAACATGGTCAACAGGGAATTAATTAAATGAAGAAAGAGCACCAAACGATCACAATATTAAATTCAGTTAAAAAAAATGGGAAACGGGAATGCATGACAGAGGACATTATTGTGCACTGAGGTTGCCGATGAATGATGTTACAGATAGCTGTAGGACTTCGTCGTTAGTAAGTTGATTCCACTCCGTTACTGTTCGCGGAAAAAAAGAATATTTAAAGCAGTTATTACGCTGGGTGAAAGGGGTGATTGTAAGATTGTGACGTTGTCTTGTAGAATAACCTGAAGAGAAGGATATTAGTCCATCAATGTTAATTTTAAAATGACCTTTGACCAACTGTAATCTAAGGTTATACTCTAATCTCTCTAAAGAGAGAAAAACCAAAATAACTTATTAGAACTGTAATAATATAAAAATAATCTCTTGCTTACTGCATTAAGATTATCAGTGAAAGAAATATTTCACCAAACAAAAATTGATAATGTGAAATGCAATCCAGTGTACATAAGTAACGGAACATGACCTATAGTGCACGATGGTAGCACAACATAATACGATTAATAGCACCAAGAGTTGGCTCAGTAGTTTAACCCATGCACCTCCTGTTCAGGTAAAAATATTTCTTTAACTTGCTTTTTCAATTGATCTGGAGAGACTTCAGAACTTACTAAGTTTAATATGTCAGGATACTTATTGAAGATTTGTGGTATTTGCGACGATAACAAGAGATCGATACAACAGATCGATGTATCGATAGACCGATATACAAGAGATCGATGTTCGGGCCCATGCGCAATTTCGCTACCATCTCAGATAAAGCACAAGCGCCAAAAGAGAACTCGAAGAGGAAACCGAAAAAAAGCCTGCAGAAAAAAAGCAGCAAAGTCCACGTACCTCGTCAATTTTACCCTAACTGCTCAAAACAACTCTCCGGCGCCTAGTGCGAAACACACTTCCTTCTGCAACGACTCTCAAGGCTTGGCCACGTCCATGTAAGTTTTCTTTTCTATAAAAAATTGACGCCAAGGCCAAAGCCTCCTCTGCTTGAATGCCAGTCACATTGATCAGTTTCAATGGGAGCCCTTTGGAGCCTCTGATCGTTTACTGGTCGTGATGTGGCGCTCACTACGAGAGCAGTGGCTAAGCCCATAGCGCGAATTGCCGGCAGTGCTAATCTAAGAAGCATCACCTAGAGAATGAAAAGAGTACCAAAATTTGTTCGCCTACTTCCCGTCGTACCTCGAAGCGTTCTCGCGCTCTGCCTGCACATGTGGAGCAGGCGCGTAGGCTGGACAATGGCAGAAACGAAGGAAGGGCGGCAGGAGAGGGCACAATTCACCTGGCGCTCGAATCAGGGAGGCCTTACTCGGGTAGTCGCCAAGTGTAACGGGTAGAAGTTCTTTGGTTTGCGCTAGTTGGTTCGTAGCCATGTTTGAAACAGAAAGGCGCAAAAGGGTCTAGGACAAAAAAAGGAACGTGAAGCAACAGGACAAACGTTTGTCGTGTTGCTTCACGTTCCTTTTTTTTTGTCTTCGTCCCTTTTGCGCTTTTCTGTACCGACATATAACGGGTAATTCGGCAGTGGTTGAGACCGTCTGCCGCATCGCTGTCTATTAGTGCCGGCCTGCCATTCGCGTCTGAGAAAGGGAAATACGCAAGCAGCCAGTTAACACGAGCGTACTGCCGGCACCCCTTTCGCATTGTGTGACGAGGGCACCGACCAATCTCGTTCCTATCCAACTCCAACACCAAATTGCATTTTTCCCAAGATGTGCTGCCTCTGCGTGCTCGAATGTTTGTCTGCCACACAGAACAGTGGTTGAAAACAAGCACACGTGTGCAGCGTAGGTGCGTTAAGAGTTCCACGAGGCGTCAACTGCACCTGCAAACAGGCAAGGTGCGTTCTTGGCAGGTGCTGCCACCTGTTGCTTGCGCTTGTAACTAATAAGCTACGCGTTCGCAGTAAAAGCTGGTAGTTTCTTTGCAACCAATGGTGCTCGAGGAAGGTAAGATGTGCGCTGCTGCCGTGCGAGAGAGGCGGGCTTCCGCATTCGTCACAGCTCTCTCCGCACTGAACGCTTGTCGCGAAACGCTCTCTGCTCCCGGCCTTCGCTGAAGTAGCCCCCCACTGGCTATGTCGTTCGGCTGCCGAGGGCGTGGGAACAGCCACTGCAGCTGCGTTTCTAAGAGCGAAATGCTTGCACTGCCGAGAGTGTAATCTACGGCACTCCGGTGCGGAACGCTGCGGCACTGCACATCCGCCAATGCAAACTGAAATTTTACAGCAGCCGATGGCTCCAGAGGAGTGCGGTGGGAGGCTGGCTGAGACGAAATTGCACAAACACAAGACTGTTGAGCGGACAGGACCAGAAAAGAAGCAGATTCACCTTATTGCGCCAGGGCCTCCTTTACTTCTACTACAGCGCAGCGCATGTGCACCAGACACACAATGCCGACAAACGCACAATCACTTTCTCAAGGCAACGAAATCCAGTTTCTTACTGTACAAGTGGATGGAAGTTTCGAGTATACATTTTTTCCGGGGCCGAATCACTCTATCTGCAAAGCTTCAAGAACTTCGCGTTCCTTTCGTTTCCTCGCACCACCGGTAATCTTTATGTGGCCGTAAAGCGGCGTGCATGCTTCAGAAAGACTTGCGATGTTTCGGTAGATGCTCTTCACGTGGTGCATCTAAGGTGCTGGCATGCTCTGTTAATCCTTCGTTAATACAAGTTTGGGTGGGGCACCAAACAGATAAACAAGTTTTTGCCGTGCAGAAAGAATGTCATTTTTGACACTCCGATTACCTGCGGCAATGTTGGCCAAACAGGACGCTGCATTAGTCAAGGCGAGTGTTGTACCGGTCATCGCGAAATAGCGGCCAGACTGTCGGACCCAAACAAATGATCACTAACGCTATCTGCAAAAAAAAAAAAAGAAACTAAGCACAAGCTAATTATTCTCGCACTGGTGAGAAACATTCCACATATCTGGAATATATGCTCTCCAGTAATGGAACCAGATATGCGCGTGTCACGTGTGCACATGTCTGGTTTCATTGCTTAAGGGTATATATGCGATCAGCAATGAAGTAAAGTAAATTTATAGTACAACTTTGCCTTTCTTTACTATGTTTGCTCCCAGCCCGCTGGTTTTATTCTTTGAAATATGTACCAGCGGTTCTCCTAGCTCTCAACTCTAGTGAGATATTACACACAGAAACACGAGAAACCCATTGCATTTAGTTGCCCACTTCACCACTCCTGTCATGGTATAGAGATACGACGTGAGTCTCGCAGGCATGGCCCTACAAGTCCTCCGGGTTAACGGGGCCGCCATCAACAGCTTGGGCTATTTGATTTCGATAACTTTGAAGGCAGTTTTTTTTTTACAGCTTCCAAATTGTCGCCATCTATTTGCTCTCTTGTTTTGTAGGGCTAAAAATAAGTTTTGTGATGAACTCTTCACAAGTGACGAGTTCCGGTGCACGGGAAAGATCGGCAGAAAGACACGCGTACCGCCACCCCGCCAGTACACTTCGAAATCACCGCCAAGCGCCATTGCTGCTCCTTACGCGATGCGCCATTACCCGCCGCAGAAAATAAAAACTGACTACCAGAATTTTGTTCCAAAAGTAACACTACGCGAGTCGCCGAGCCATTTCGCGGAGCTGACGCAAGGCCTTACTGCGCATGCGCGAGGACGGCGCACAGCTGGTGCGCTGCCGCTGTCACTGTGCGGGTGACTCAGAGGTGCCGCCGCTGCGCTCGCCAGTTGCGCCTGCGCAGTAGCGGCGCATAGCTAGCGTGCAGGGGCCGCCGCCGCTGCCGCGCGCTCTCCATCGCCTCTCTCTCTCTCCTCGTTGCTTTCGCAATCCTCCAGGTTTAACCAGAGCTGAACCACTGCCAATTCTTTCTCCGCAAATCGGCATCCTGCAAAATTTTGTCTATGACTGCATATACGCAGAACCCTCGCCGCTGTTGGGGCGGTCGCCACCGGCCAGTGATAGCAAACACGTCTGCGCGTGGTCGGGGCGTTTGCGGTGGAGCTAAGGGCGCTCACGGGTCATACGGCCCACCGAAGGAGTAAATCACGCTGCACAACACGATGGAGGCTGGGGAACGCACGGAGGTCGTCATGAGGAGGCACGTCACACGTCGATGGCCCGTCGGATGTCGCCACCGGCTGTTGCCTGTAGTGGTGGAGAACCAGCCAGTCCGGATAGCAAGGAGAATTATAGCGCGTTCGCTAATTGCGACAGTCGGCTGCTCTCCGTGCCGTCTGCGTACACAACTTGAGCGGGGGTAACGATGGCAGTGAGAATGGGAGAA
This sequence comes from Amblyomma mixtum, assembly GCF_055824585.1. Classification (NCBI taxonomy): domain Eukaryota; kingdom Metazoa; phylum Arthropoda; class Arachnida; order Ixodida; family Ixodidae; genus Amblyomma; species Amblyomma mixtum. The sequence continues at coordinate 157,848,855 of NC_143021.1, forward strand.
GGCCCTATCCACACGCAGTGTGCCTCCGGTGCTTCGCTGGCAGGTCGTGTGTGGCAAAAGGCTGGCATGTCGAGAATATCGCCTTTCATTAAAGGCGATTTTCTCCGCATGCCGGTCTTGGCTATCGCACCCAGATCCTACAGGTCGCGAAACAGACCGCCACGCAGGTAGGCCGCAAAAGTGGGATGCACCTCCTTAACAACTCTTTCGACTCGCTGGTGGTTTGAAGCGGTCGGTTCGGCGATCTGAGAAATGTGGACCCAGCGCTACAAGACGAGGACACAAAGAAAACACGTACCATGTGGTATGGGTTTTCATTGTGTCCTCGTCTCGTAGACCTGGGTCAACATTTCTAAGCGATGAACCAACTAGCCCAGACCAGAATCCTTGATCTGAGAAAGCTCCTCACACTCCCGCAGGTACTAAAGCGATGACTCCTCAGGCACCTGCGTGCCGAACTCAAGCTCTCGCGCCGCACCTTACGATGACAGCCTCGGGGCAGGGTTTTCCGACGGAGAGCGCCTTCATTCCATCGCACGTGGTTGGTCGGTGACCTGAAATCCGGTGCCACAGCGCTCCTCGCCTCGCAAGGGCAACAGGCACAATATATGTGAGCACCTCACAGTCATCCAGCCGTATACCGCTGCCCGGTAGTGCAATATACTGCTAGTGAGGTCAATAACGCTGACCGTGTTGGGATATCCGCGGTATATTGGGACGGTCAATTTTACCGCCTCCCGCGAGTGGTTGGAAGCCTTCGGGGAAGCCTGAAGATCACCCGACAGAGACTGGATAACCCGCTTCGCATCTATCTTGCAGCAACGCCAGCACATCTGGTGCGGCCGCTCCACTAAGAGCTCCCGCATTTTGGGTACTAGGATGTCCGGGATCCGTAAACAGCTACTCTGTCTCTACCACCATCCTCGAGCTCTCAGGTGCACGAGGCGCTGGCAGTTCAGCTCCGGGCCGGAACGGGCCAGCAGCCACCTGCTGCGAGAGGACACGTACCTCTCTCCATGTACCGTCAACAAGTGGTGCGCTTGGTGATCTGTCTTCTTCCATTGTCACGGATTGCAGTCCTTTGCCTACTGATACATCAAAACGTCTCAGACCGAAGCGGACTGGTGTCCAGGTGTCGCTTTCCGCCTGCTCTCTCACGCCGGATACTGCAGTCGGTCGGACTCCTGTTTCCGCGGTGCCTGACACTGAAACATCGCCAGCGACGATTGACCCTTTCCCACTAGGCGACGTTCGCGAGAGGCGTCAAAGGTGTCCCCTCCCTAAAAGTGGCCTATATGACACGACCAGCTAGTCACACCAGTTCCCAGCTCGTGCGCGACAGCATTTCCATAGGCATTCACTGCTCCTCGTTCGAGCACCAGAACCGTGGGCGTCTACTTAAATCTATCCGCGCACGAGGTCAGTGCATAACCCAAGAGTGGGATTTCTGTCATGTCCCGGGTGCGTTCGAAGAGAGGTCCACTGCGTGGTTCGAGCAGCGAGCCGAATGTGTCCCGTCTATTCTTGGCACGCCCTCACTCCGAGATAATTCGCAGCATTCATCATCATCATCATCATCATCATTTATTTTCCCTTAAGGACCCCTAGGTGGGGCATTACATAAGGGGGGAGCAAATAAACGAAATCACAAACAATAGGAACAGTACATGTTTTTATTACGCATACAACTACGACTCAAGCACTGTGTCGCACTCAGCCAATAAGCACCTGGCGTTCACCGCTAACCGAGAACGGGCCGCAGCAGCAGTCGCGCGCTCGGAGGTTGCGCAAGGGCGGGTCGAGAAGCTCTCGACTCGTGATGCCAGAGACTAGCCGAACAAACCACGCGGAGGTCCATCGGTATAGGATACGGGGACCGCGAGAAACGGTCGCCCACGTGCCTTGCCGCCTGCGTCCGGCCCAGCGTCCCCCACTCGTTGCTGGTCTGTCTCGACTCATAATGCAATTGCGGATAACGAACAACCGACTTCGGCCATTATCTAAAAACATAGTCAAATAGACAAACCTACCGAGAATAGGACCTGGGTTACAAGCAAGGAAATCATCAAAGTGACCGCAGAAGCGGGCGAGTGGGTGAGTGAACAAATGCGGATTAATGATATCCTAGTCGAAATCAAGAGAAAGAAATGAGCTTGGGGTATTGCATGTGATGCGAAGGCAAGACAACCGCTGGTCCTTAAGAGTAACGGAGTGGATTCCAAGAGAAGGGAAACCTAGCAGGGGGCGACAGAACAGTTAGGTGGGAGGATATGATTCAGAAGTTTGCGGCGATACAGTGGCCGCAGCTGTAAATGATAGGGTTGATTGGAGAGACATGGGAGAGGCCTTTGCCCTGCAGTGGGCGTAGTCAGGCTGATGATGATGACGTGACTAAGCCTACAGACGTGTGCCCCCGAAGTGTTCTCTGCGGCTTTAATTCAAGCGGCTGGGTAGGCGGCCGAAGAAAACAAATAACACTGCAGGGGTGTGCTCACGTTAACGGACAAGAAAAGAACGATGCAACCTGGACGCCAAAAAGCCTTGCCTTTCCTCGAACTACACCATTTCTACACTGCACCAATACTTAAATTCCATATCTATGCACCAAGGCAAGATGCATTCCATTTACAACAGACAAAAGGCTAGCCAGTCCCCAATAATTACTCCCCTCAGCTGAAGGCGCCATCTTTTGTTCTCACCGACCTATATACTGTACTCCTTTCGACAACTCTAGATATTCAGTCATTTATTTTTTTTCTTAAGGCATTATGCCTTCATTACATCACTTCATAAAATTATTTAGTAGTCAACAAACCTTACTGAAGGCTTCAAGTGACAAGCTGCTGAAGACATCTTGTCGCCAAGTTAACAATTCAAGTTGCAAGTCATAAAGCTGTAAGTCCCAAGAAAATAAATTGGCAACGGTGTCCCCTTCCGGGCTCGTTTCCTTGCCTGGGGAATGCACCTCCCTGCTCTCCTCCGGACCGCAGCGATGTCCCAGTCGTTCGAGGATCCGCCTCGCATACGGGAGATGCGGGTTTCGATCCCCAGTGTAGCCAGGTACCCACCGATGATACAATGAGTACGAGCTTTCCCTTGGCCTGGTGCTCGACCTCTTTAGAGTGAAGTAGATGGGAAATAGGTCTTCTGACCTGACCTTCAATAGACGAAAGACACCTTGTGCAATGGCGCTCTTTGGTCGCAGATGGCCTTTCTCCATAAAATTTGAACATCATCATCGCCTTCCTTTTCCCCTCGTCCCCTTCCTCTATTTTGTTTTTTTTTACATTTTGAACAACTTTGCTATACTCTACGTGACATCTTAGTTCTTGATTGCCTTTTCTTCGTTATCTGCGGGACTTCATCATCATCATCAGCCTGACTACGCCCACTGCAGGGCAAAGGCCTCTCCCATGTCTCTCCAATTAACCCTGTCCTTCGCCAGCCGCGGCCACCATATTCCCGCAAATTATGCGGGACTTGTTTATTTTTATTTTAAATACTGCCAGTCTCTGGTTGAGACCTTAGCAGGTGGGCATTAGGTTTGGTTTGGTTTATGGGGTTTAACGTCCCAAAGCGACTAAGGCTATGAGAGACATTACGTGGGCATTACATGTATAATACATGGTAAAGGATAACATTTCTAAAAGCGGCTGTGCAAAGGACAACTATAATCTACACAATTCATAGCACAGAAAAACTGAAAAGAAGTTTGACCGATTTCCACAAGCAATCCAAAGAAAAAGGAATGCCAGCTCAGAAACATAAACATAATATAAACATGGCCATAACACGTCGTATACTCCTTCAAATAGACAAAAATAAAGGAAAGCTTTCTAACCAAAACTCTAGTTTTAAAACGCGGCTTCTAGTTCAGAACAAAAATTTGACTTTAGTTATGCGGGGAGGGGAGGGGGTGAATATTTTTTTATAACAAAAGAGCAAAGATGTCCAAGTGTCCACGGGCCTAGGCTTCATGGAGAGCACTGTCCACTAGCCATGCTTGGCCAGCTTGTTGAGCAACTTTCACAGCGGCCTCCCATGAGGAGGGGTTATGAGGGGAACTTCCTTAGGTTGAGGGCATTCCCACACCTTGGTCGCCCCCCCCATATTGTAGAGGGGAGCTCTTCACATCGTAATACCTGCTTGTTTTGAGAAGAACACTCTTGGCATAGCGGAATTCTTTTTTCTGAAGCCCAGTGATCCTATTTCTTTCCGCTGGTCGGATTCAAGAAAGATAGCAGTTTCTACATCAAATGTAAATGAATCATCAAAGTAGTAGTAGTAAAAGACTTTTAATCGACCATAATTTACAGGCCGAGCATTTCGACCGCCTGGGCGACCAGAAGCCGCTGTTCTTCTTCCCCTTCAGCGCCAAGCCAGTCGAGCCAGGTGGTGATGGATAGAGAGGGTGGGGGGAAGGAACCCGACTGCTGAGCAGCAGGGCAATAGAATAGGCAATGGGCCAGGTCCGCATAGATACAGGGGCAGTTGGGACAGGAAGGGTCCGATCGATAGCGATAGAGGAAGAGGCGGGACGGGGTGATAACTGCATTCATCTGAATGTGCCGAAGAAGGCGAGACTCCGGCACCGTGAGTGATGGATGAGGGGGAGGGTAAAGGCGTTCGTCGAGGCGGAGCTCAAGGTAGACCTCTTTTATGGTGCGGTGAAGGGTGAGTCTCCCACCGTCCTCCGAGGGCTTGGGCCAGGGGATCAACGGTGCCCGGAAAAGTGTGTCGCGGGCGAGCTGATGGGCCAGCTCATTGCCGTCAATCCCTGAATGCCCAGGGACCCAGCGGAGGAAAACGATGGAAGGCTGCAGTGCGGAGACCGCTCGTTCGACCTCCTGTTGGAGAGAAGGGGTCAGGGTGCGTTTCTGTATGTGGTGTATAGCGGCTTGTGAGTCCGAATAGACTGTGTACTCTTGGAGAGAGGGAAGGAGGGAAAATGACTGGAGGGCATGCGCAATGGCGAGGACCTCGAGGGACAATGCGTCTGGAGGGTGTAGATACGGCCCGCTGGTGTGAGTTTCAGGAGCAGGGAGGTGTGGATGGTACAGGGCGTAGCCGCAGGAACCTCGAGGAGCCACGAAGGAGGCATCCGTGTAAGCTACACCCTGGGTATCAAAGAGAGGGGAATGGTGCTGTGCGGCCACATGACGACGTCCGGCGTGCAGGACGGGGGACATGTTGGTCGGGAGGGGAAGGATACGAAGATTGGGGGCGGGGGTGGGAATAGGAGAGGTAAACGGGGAGATTGGAATGGGCGAGATACCCGCTTGAGTCAATAACCACTGACCCTGACGGGTAAGGGAAAGCCGGGCAAGCTGCGAGTCACGATGGAGACTGAGAAGAGAACGAAGAGGATGGAAGAGGCCTGTGGCAAAGAGCTTAGTGGTAGAGGTAGTGATAGGGAGGTTGAGAGCTGCCTTGTAGAGGCCCACAAGGGCAGTCTCGAGAGCGTTAAGTTGAGTCTGAGTGAAGGAAGCGTAGGGTGCAAAGTACAAGACCTTGTTGAGGGCCAGCGCGTGGGCAACTCGGCACGCGTGAGCCTCGTGGAGACCTGAGCGTCGAGTGACCACGCGCCGCAGGAGGTGAGTTACAGAGTGGCAGGTGGTGACAGCGCGGTGAAGGGATTGCACATTCTTAGCCGCATGCAAAGGGAAGCCAAGAACTTTGCACTGTGTGACGACAGGAATGGGAGAGCCAGAAAGGTGGAGAGAGACGAAGTGGTTGTGTGAGCGCTGGTAGGAGGAATGGTTGAGAAGGAGAAGCTCGGATTTCTCAGGAGCAGGAGAGAGGCCAGCGGTGGTGAGAAAGGAGTCGATGAGATCTAGGCCACGTTGCAGGGTGTCCTGTACGTGACCGGGAGAGCCATATGAACACCAGAGAGTGATGTCATCGGCGTAAAATATATGATGCAGGTCGGGAATTTCAGCTAGCTGGGAGGCGAGAGGGGCCATAGCAAGATTGAAAAGGGTAGGAGAGAGAACAGCACCTTGAGGAGTGCCTCGGGTGAGGTTGTGGGGGTCGGACAGATAGGTGTCGACTCGAAAGCGAGCGACACGTTTAGAGAGGAATGAGCGGATATAACAGTACATGCGGGAGCCACAGTCTAGGGAGGCGAGTTGGGAAAGGATGTGGTCGTGGCAAACACCGTCGAAGGCCTTGCGAACATCGACGGTCACAAGTGCGTGAATTTGAGTGGGGGTAGGTGACAGAAACGTGTGCTGGAGAACCAGAAACATGTCCTGTGCACAGACGTGGCGTCGGAAGCCGATGAGAGAATGAGGGAAGAACTCCCTCGTCTCGAGAAAATTAGAGAGGCGAGTCAGGGCCATTCGCTCAAGGGTCTTACCAACACATGATGTCAGGGAGATTGGACGGAGGTTAGAGAGAGAGGGAGGCTTGCCCGGCTTTGGAATCATAGAAATGAGGGAGGAGGTCCAGGAGCTGGGCAGGCAGCCGCTGTCCCATGCATCATTGTAGGTTTTAAGGAGGAATAATTTGGCGCAGTCAGGAAGGTTGCGAAGTGTGGTGTATGTAATGGCATCCTCACCGGGAGCCGAGCGTGTAGCATTAGCAGCCAGAGCCGATTCGAGCTCCCGGAGAGTGAAGGATTGGTCCAGATCGGGGTTAGGTCCACCGCAGTACACCGGGTAGGAGGGTGCCAGAGGGGGCGGGAGATAGAGAGAGGCGAGCTGATCAAAAACATCGGAAGGAGTTCCTTGAGTGAGGGCTTTAGCTAGAGTGGGAGCAAGGGCAGGCTTAGTGCCAAGGAGGGATTTGAAGAGAGACCATGTGGATCACGAGTGCAATGCAGAGTCAAGACGGTCACAAAGAGCACTCCAACGAGAGTGCTCGAGGGAGGCGCAGTGGGCGAAGATCTCGGCCCGCAAAGCAGTGAACCGGGAGGAAAGTTGGGCATTGTGTGGTTGGGAGCGAAAGGAGCGTTGAAGACGTTTACGGCGACGCCATAAACGGAGGTGAGGATCTGGGTCTTGGATTGGGTAACGAGAGCGAACGCGACGGCTACTGGACGTGAGCGCTGCAGAGATGCGCGACGTCCAGTCGTCGTAGGATTGAAAGGAGTCGGAGGCGAGATTAGTGCGAAAAGCATGCCAGTCAGTGTGAATAATCGGATGACAGCGAGGGATGTGGGAGAGAGAGGTGGTGATATGGATGAGAAAGTGGTCACTTAGAAGAGTTTCGGCTGTCACCTGCCAGTGAAAGGAAAGTGAACCCCGAGAGAAAGTGAGGTCGGGTGTCGTAGGACGTTGTGAGGCAGTGCCCGCTCGAGTAGGAGAGCCAGGAGTATTAAGAAGGGTGAGGTGGCGTTCCTGGGCCAGACAATGGAGGAGGCGGCCGGGTTTGAGGGTTTGTGGGTAGCCCCAGAGTGTGTGAGGGGCATTAAAGTCACCACCAAAGAGGAGATGGGAGGTAGAAGAAAGAGAGTGAAGGAATTTGCCCAGAGCAGAGAATAAAGAGGAAGTGACAGGGGGGTTGTAAAAAGACAAAAGGACGTGTGAGATGCGGGAAGAAGGGTGGTAATAAACCACACCAACTAAATATTTAAGAAGGGTGGAGGGGATGTCAATTTGCTCTACGAGCACGTCACTGAGTACATAAATAGACGCAAGTGGTGTGGCCGTAGTGGCATGGTAGGCGCGGTAGCCTGGGACATTGCGGGCCGTCCGGGTCTCCTGGAGAAGGAGAAAATGAGGTAGGTAGGGGCGGGTGAGTAGATACTGGTGGAGGGGGGTCTTATTGTGGCAAAGATTTCGGCAGTTCCACTGCACAATCTCGAGGTCCTCGCCAAACGCCATTATGATAGTGGAGAGGAACGCGATGGTACGCGTTCCTTCTTTTTTGCCGGGGGCAGTGACTCATGGACGGATTGGAGCATAGATGCGAAGGATTCCAATTGCTTTGATTGTGCTTGGAGGGTGGTAAGGATCTGGAGAACCGAAGTTTCCAGCTGAACCAAGCGAGTGTGATGTGCCTGTGTGGTGGTTTCTACAAGGTCAGCCAAAGGGGCGACCTGGGCGCTGGAGGAAGGAGTGGTGAACGTGGCAAGGTGTTCATTTAGCTTGCTAAGCTGGGAGGTAAGAGAGGAGGTGGTTGTCTGGAGGGTTTGAGTCAAGGCATGTAGTAGTAGTAGTAGTAAAAGACTTTTAATCGACCATAATTTACAGGCCGAGCATTTCGACTGCCTGGGCGACCAGAAGCCGCTGTTCTTCTTCCCCTTCAGCGCCAAGCCAGTCGAGCCAGGTGGTGATGGATAGAGAGGGTGGGGGGAAGGAACCCGACTGCTGAGCAGCCGGGCAATAGAATAGGCAATGGGCCAGGTCCGCATAGATACAGGGGCAGTTGGGACAGGAAGGGTCCGATCGATAGCGATAGAGGAAGAGGCGGGACGGGGTGATAACTGCATTCATCTGAATGTGCCGAAGAAGGCGAGACTCCGGCACCGTGAGTAATGGATGAGGGGGAGGGTAAAGGCGTTTGTCGAGGCGGAGCTCAAGGTAGACCTCTTTTATGGTGCGGCGAAGGGTGAGTCTCCCACCGTCCTCCGAGGGCTTGGGCCAGGGGATCAACGGTGCCCGGAAAAGTGTGTCGCGGGCGAGCTGATGGGCCAGCTCATTGCCGTCAATCCCTGAATGCCCAGGGACCCAGCGGAGGAAAACGATGGAAGGCTGCAGTGCGGAGACCGCTCGTTCGACCTCCTGTTGGAGAGAAGGGGTAAGGGTGCGTTGCTGTATGTGGTGTATAGCGGCTTGTGAGTCCGAATAGACCGTCTACTCTTGGAGAGCGGGAAAGAGGGAAAATGACTGGAGGGCATGCGCAATGGCGAGGACCTCGAGGTACAATGCGTCTGGAGGGTGTAGATACGGCCCGCTGGTGTGGGTTTCAGGAGCAGGGAGGTGTGGATGGTACAGGGCGTAGCCGCAGGAACCTCGAGGAGCCACGAAGGAGGCATCCGTGTAAGCTACACCCTGGGTATCAAAGAGAGGGGAATGGTGCTGTGCGGCCGCATGACGACGTCCGGCGTGCAGGACGGGGGACATGTTGGTCGGGAGGGGAAGGATACGAAGATTGGGGGCGGGGGTGGGAATAGGAGAGGTAAACGGGGAGATTGGAATGGGCGAGATACCCGCTTGAGTCAATAACCACTGACCCTGACGGGTAAGGGAAAGCCGGGCAAGCTGCGAGTCACGATGGAGACTGAGAAGAGAACGAAGAGGATGGAAGAGGCCTGTGGCAAAGAGCTTAGTGGTAGAGGTAGTGATAGGGAGGTTGAGAGCTGCCTTGTAGAGGCCCACAAGGGCAGTCTCGAGAGCGTTAAGTTGAGTCTGAGTGAAGGAAGCGTAGGGTGCAAAGTACAAGACCTTGTTGAGGGCCAGCGCGTGGGCAACTCGGCACGCGTGAGCCTCGTGGAGACCTGAGCGTCGAGTGACCACGCGCCGCAGGAGGTGAGTTACAGAGTGGCAGGTGGTGACAGCGCGGTGAAGGGATTGCACATTCTTAGCCGCATGCAAAGGGAAGCCAAGAACTTTGCACTGTGTGACGACAGGACTGGGAGAGCCAGAAAGGTGGAGAGAGACGAAGTGTTTGTGTGAGCGCTGGTAGGAGGAATGGTTGAGAAGGAGAAGCTCGGATTTCTCAGGAGCAGGAGAGAGGCCAGCGGTGGTGAGAAAGAAGTCGATGAGATCTAGGCCACGTTGCAGGGTGTCCTGTACGTGACCGGGAGAGCCAGATGAACACCAGAGAGTGATGTCATCGGCATAAAATATATGATGCAGGTCGGGAATTTCAGCTAGCTGGGAGGCGAGAGGGGCCATAGCAAGATTGAAAAGGGTAGGAGAGAGAACAGCACCTTGAGGAGTGCCTCGGGTGAGGTTGTGGGGGTCGGACAGATAGGTGTCGACTCGAAAGCGAGCGACACGTTTAGAGAGGAATGAGCGGATATAACAGTACATGCGGGAGCCACAGTCTAGGGAGGCGAGTTGGGAAAGGATGTGGTCGTGGCAAACACCGTCGAAGGCCTTGCGAACATCGACGGTCACAAGTGCGTGAATTTGAGTGGGGGTAGGTGACAGAAACGTGTGCTGGAGAACCAGAAACATGTCCTGTGCACAGACGTGGCGTCGGAAGCCGATGAGAGAATGAGGGAAGAACTCCCTCGTCTCGAGAAAATTAGAGAGGCGAGTCAGGGCCATTCGCTCAAGGGTCTTACCAACACATGATGTCAGGGAGATTGGGCGGAGGTTAGAGAGAGAGGGAGGCTTGCCCGGCTTTGGAATCATAGAAATGAGGGAGGAGGTCCAGGAGCTGGGCAGGCAGCCGCTGTCCCATGCATCATTGTAGGTTTTAAGGAGGAATTCTTTGGCGCAGTCAGGAAGGTTGCGAAGTGTGGTGTATGTAATGGCATCCTCACCGGGAGCCGAGCGTGTAGCATTAGCAGCCAGAGCCGATTCGAGCTCCCGGAGAGTGAAGGATTGGTCCAGATCGGGGTTAGGTCCACCGCAGTACACCGGGTAGGAGGGTGCCAGAGGGGGCGGGAGATAGAGAGAGGCGAGCTGATCAAAAACATCGGAGGGAGTTCCTTGAGTGAGGGCTTTAGCTAGAGTGGGAGCAAGGGCAGGCTTAGTGCCAAGGAGGGATTTGAAGAGAGACCATGTGGATCGCGAGTATCTGCTGTTGTAGATCGTGGGAAATGCGCTGCTGCTCTCGCTGCTGGCGTTCCAGCATTGCGAGCCGGAGGTCGAAGGAGCGGCTCTCGTCAGTCAAGGATGGAGAGGGTGGTGTAGTGGAAGAGAGGGACGCTGGCACCGAGGATCCTTTAACTATGGCGGCGTAGGAGCCTGGTGGTGACGTGATCGGAGATGATGGAGATTCATGATTAGAGGAGGAGGAGGAGGAGGCGGGGGAGGGGGGAGGGTTGGTGGGTTGAGTGGCCCGGCGCAAAGCTAGGCGTCGGAGGTATGCAGCTTTAGCACACTCGCGTTGCTTAGCAAGGATGAAGGGGCAAGTGGGGTCGAGGGAGGGGTGGGTGTTCACCTGGCAATGAACGCACCAGGGCTGGGCACACACATGAGCGGAAGGGTCAGCGGGTAGAGGAGCAGCACAGCGACGGCACTTGGCCGGAACGCTGTGCTGGGGGCATTGGTGGGCGCGATGGCCTAGAGTGAGACAACGGGTGCAGGTGGGAGGCTTAGGTTTATGAGGACGGCACCGGAAGGCAACGCGTTTGAAATAAACAAAGTGGGGGATGACGGTGCCAGCGAACGTTATGAGCACTGATTGAGTGGATCCCATCATGCGAGCAGCGAGAATATCTGTTTTGAAAGATTCCAGGTCATGCATGAGGTCATCAGGAGTGAAGTGGCCCCCGACGTTATGGATGACGCCGAGGCATGAGATGGGAGGATGGGGGGTGTAAGTTTTGATGGTGACAGGCTTACCATGAAGCTGAAGATGCGTGACAGAGAGTAGGAGGTGGGCGGTGAGAGGAGAATGAGTCTTTAGAAACACAAGGCTTTGGGCTGGCGTGGCCTGAAGGGTGATGTCGGCACTGGTCTTCGAGGAAAGTTGTGCAGCGGAGGCGACTGCGGCGAGTACGTCGTAGAGAGGTAGCTTGGGGGTGAGGGTTCCAGGGGGAAGCTGGATGGCAACTGTGATGAGCTCGGCGCGGGGTCGAGCTGCGGTGGCAGGCTTACGGTTGGCACCGATGGTGGTCCAGCCGATTTCCTGGGAAGGAGTGTCGTCTGCCGGGGACGTCGTAAGGTCCATGTCTGAGTCCTCAGCCGGAGTCTCAGTGTGCGACGCGGGTGCCGGGCTGGAGGTCTTGGTGTCAGTGGGACCTTTGGCTGGAGTAGGTGCAGCGGCTCCAGCGGCGGCGACGAACGCAGCCGGCTGCGACGCGTCTATGGCCCCGAAGCTCTTGGCGTCCCTTAGAGCGTGGAGTTGGCTAGGTGTGGACGCTGCGCCGACGACGAACGCTGCCGGCTGCGCCGCGGCCGTCGATCCGGTGCTCCCAGCGTCGCTCAAGGCGTGCAGTGCGGCAGGAATGTGCTCGGTTGCGTGGGCAGCGTTGAACGTACCCGTTTGAGAGACGGCTGTCGACGTGGTTGGAACAGGCTCCGCGGTGGCGGCATCGGTGGGTCTGGGCTGCAGGGGCTTGGTCAGACGCTGCATTGCGGCGGTGGAGGCGCGGCGCGTTAGGTTTAGCGAGGCGCCGCGCCGCTTCACAGTTTTGGAGACGCTTGGAGGGCCAGTTCGGCAGAGGGCCGTGATGCCGATGGTTTCCACGTGCTTCGGGAGCCTTCCTGAAGCGATGGAGTGTAAATCCAGGGGCGGGCGAGGCCCTGGACCAGGCCAGGGGCAGGTTAAAGCAGAGCGCGGTAGGCAGCCAGCTAACCAGGGCGGCGCCACCTCAATCATCAAATAGATGCAATAATCGAGTTTTAGACTTGGTGCGCTTCCTCTTTCTGCAATCTCCATTTCTCTGCGGGCCGACGCACACCATCACAGCCTGGCGAGTCGAGACACGAGCAAGTACTTCACCTGAGAATCAGATTAACCGGAGCAACTCCTTAAGCACTTATGCAGGGCTTAAGGTGTCTTAAGCAAATGCCTTAAGCTCATGGGTGCCTAAAGCAGTTATGGCACCCATATACGTACGGTCTTTCTCAAAAAGTAACCAGGCTCCATTGTTTGCTTCTCATTCGTATAACAGAGCCCTCACGGCTTCGGTGGCAAAAAGTTGTTTGAAGGTGAGAATAGGGGTTCTTCTTAGCATAGAGAGATTTAGAGCTCGAGGGCTGGCATAATAGCTTTAATCTACGACTCCGAAGAAAAACGTGCAGCCTGGTTACTTTTGACAAAGACTGTACGTACCATACGCGGCGCCCACGCTAGATGGGTGTGTGTGCTTCTCCGGTGTTGGCCTGGGCACGTCGGCTGTTCAGTGGGGATCGTAAAGTTTATGCTGATGCGGCATGTCTGCGTGATGCGTTGTAACGCACAACAGTCGCACCCAACCAATTAGCCTCGGTCTCTGCCGGTTAGGGGTGCGCCGAAGCTGTCAGCCGTTGCGTCGGTGGAGGAGGAAACCGCTTTGCGCTGCGTATCGAAGGCCTCTCGGTGCTCCTGCTGGATTCTTTGTTGCTGCGACTGCGGTGACAAGAAGCATACTGTGTTCATGTAGTTGAGTATTCGACGGAAACCCGTCCGGCGAGGGAAATTCAGCATATTGAAGAAAACAGCACTCGCCGAGGTCACAGAAGAAAAGAAAAACATACAAAACATAAACACATTGACGTTTCGGCACCGCTCCGGGTGCCTTGTTCACAATGGAAATGAAACGAGATGGGCCGTTGCTTATGAAGTTAAGGTGTTGCGTACAAAGCGCATGTACAGCCTTTGTCAAAAGTTTAGAGCCCAGGGGGTTTGCTTCTAAGCCCCGCGTTGCGGTCCTGTAACATTCGGGGTAGTCCTACTCATTGGAGGAGGCAGGACCAGAAATCTTCTTACCTTCAGCAAATTTGGAACGCTGGAGATGCATTACGAACCATACAGTGTGCTTCAGAAGCCAACCCCCCGGGCTCCAAACTTTTGACAAAGGCTGTACATCTCGGGTACATTTTTATCGCTTCGCTTGTCATTTGCATGGGCAATGATTCCTTCAGTAGGCGGGTATATAACAGTTTTCCCTTTCCAGTATCCGTGCGGAATCCCAGTCAGTCAGGTGGCCCGTGTCTTCATTGTGCTCTGCTACAGCGTTAGAAGTCACTTTTTCGTTCTTTACTTCACGTTCGTGTTCCTTCAATCGTCTTCTGAAATCGCCAGTTTCGCCTACGTTGGAAGCGCTGCGATCTTTGCAAGGAATTTTGCAGACGACGCCAGGTGTGTCTGTGTTTATAAGCATCGGAGCGGAAGAAGGCTCTGCTTGAGCAGTACGACGGAGCGAACCACGTACTATCGGGGACAAAACTGGTATACTCCACGCGGTGGGAGCCGGAGCAAAGGAAAACTAAAGTAAAACTGCGTTGCAACGCCATCTACATGCGGCGTCTGGAATCGAGACAGCCAGTACGTTACCTTTATTATGAGCAGGCATGTCGCTTGGCTCGTTTCAGTGTTTCGTGCTTTAGCTCGCCAAAATGCCGCAGTTTTCCGTTGCTCCGGCTCCCGCTGCGTGGAGGATACCACTTTTGTCCTCGATAGTACTTGACGTAACACGCTGGAAGTCGCAGCCACGGATATTTGGCGCTGACGCTGTCGAAGGAAGCAGCCACCCACGCTAATGTAAAGAGGAGGAGGCGGCGATGAAGCGCGCCCCGGAGGCCATTCTCACGACCCCGGCGGTGACCCGGCGGGTTCTTGGCCAGCAGGCGTGGACGCACCTTGTCGGGTCCGGCTCGGAATGGGAGCGCTACGGTGGCGCCACCTCAGGCTTCTTCGCTGATCGTTTAGCGCCAGCGCGCGCATCACGTTCGGAGCAGTCCGCACAGGTTCGCTTCGCTCCACTTTCACCGGGCAGTCGCGCTTGAGTCCCGACACGATGCGAACATTTCTCAAGTCCTGTCGCAGTGTGCAGAACTCGCTTTGCCTTAGTAAAAATAAATTGTGTTCTTTTTTTCTAAGGAAAATAAATGGCGCAGTAACTGTCTCACATCTCGGTGGACACCTCAACCGCGCCGTAAGTACTGCACCAGGTGGCCAAATAATGGCGTAGTACTAGGCCACAACCTGCTTGCCTCGCTGAAAACGCTTACGAAAAACTCCGTTTGCACACGCAATAAGCGCTCCTGTTACTGATGAACAATGCCCGAGTAGGCATTTAAGCCTTGTGGGAACCCTTCACGTATTTCGGACCCCCTGAGATTAAAGCCGTAATTTTCGGCTGCAAGTCGTGCTGCTAGGTCATTACACGCGAAAGGAGACAATCGTTCACATTTTAGATTTTGCTGAAAAAATTCATATCAGCTAAGGCGGGTCCCAATAAAAGTCTAGAGACCTTGTTTTTAAGAACAAAATTCCTCTAAATATAATCTACTAAAAAGTAAGAAAGCGCCTTAACCTGAGCATTTTTACGAAATTATTGTTAAGGTACCGTTCCTTGCCGAAAAAAGTTGTCTCCGAATGTAGTCAGGTATCAAGATGTCCTGTCTTGCTGTAAAAGATAAACCGTGCATGATGCCATTTTCGTTCACGATACAAACGTTTAATAGGATGATGATGATGAAAACGTTTATTAAAGCCTTAGTTGAAGGGAAGGCTGATCGGGTCCCTAGTCCGGGACGCCGTTGGTGAAAGCCGCTGCCCGTGCTCTGGCGACGAGGGCTTGTTGTTCCTCGAGGTCCGAGCTGTACAGGGCCGCCTCCCAGCCCTCCCGCGTTGGCTGATTTATGATCTCAATGCTGTCATTTTTCTGACAAGCCCATACCATGTGGTACAAGTTTGCCTTCTGGCCACAAAATTTGCACTGTGCCGAAAAGGGCTCGGGCTCAATGGCGTGAAGCGTAGCTGGGTTATTGAAAGACATAGTTTGTAGCCTGCGAAGGTGACATTCCTCTGATTTACTGAGACCCTTAGCGGGCCTCGGGAGTGTCTGCCTTTCAAGGCGCAAATGTTGCAATATTTCTGAAAACGCTTAATAGGAAAAAAAAAATTTCGAGATTTCCGCATTTTTTAAATTAAATTTGGAGCCTATGCTTTGGAACAGAACCTTTTTTGCCTTAATAGGAAAAAAATTTCGAGATTTCCGCATTTTTTAAATTAAATTTGGAGCCTATGCTTTGGAACAGAACCTTTTTGCCGTGTTGTCTGAAACCTTACAGCATTTTATGCGTTCAAGTTGAAAACTTCCCTTGCCTTCTTCTCTAATTTAATTGTAAATATCTCGATTTCTGCTAAAACGCCCACAATGAAGGTTAGAAAAGATTGTGGGCAAGGCGCGCGGCAAAAAAAAGTAACTGAATAGTCAACCATTTTAGTTAATTTCACATCTAAAAAAATTGGAAATATACGTTCTGTTTTTGGCGATGAATCATTTTTTAAAAAGAAGTCGCATCGGCGTGGCGACCAGGCACCTACCCGGCTGGCAACGCATGGTGACGTCCACTACGGCCGAGTGAAATGCGGTCTTCCGATGGCGTTCGGTGAGCAGACGATGCCTGCTAATACACTGGTAACCAGAGGAGGCATCGTCATCGAGAACGCCATCGCCTGTCCGGCTCTACGCCTTGCTCGTCGGTAAACCGGTTTTTGCGGAAAGGAAATGTATCTGTCTCGCATATCTCGGTGGACACATGAACCTCGCCGTAACGGGAAGGGAGGAAGATGGGAGTGAACGAAGACGCCGTATTCACTAGACGAGCCTTTGTTCGTTCCAAACCATCGACCTGGCATGGCGGAGTGGTTAGCGTGATCGTCTCGCACTCCGGAGAACGTGGTTCGATTCCCCAACTCGACCAATTTCCTGCTCGGTTTTATATATTTATTTCACTTGGAGCACCACTATACCATCCCTTTAATTGGTTGCATGGTTACTAGCCGAAGTACAATTGGCCCCGTTTGAAATTCGCGCCCTTTCAGGTCACGAACTTTTCAACCAATTGAAAAGCGTGACATTTCTGTCGACAACCACTGCTTACAACGATAAGACATTAAAGGCTTCCGCCTTAAAATGCAGAAGCTGCTCTGGCAGCCTGGATCGTCTATCATTCCTGCGGAAAGAAAAATGACCTTAAGCAGTAGGAATCCTAATGTGGTTTTAATTTACAATGCTGTTCACTTCAGAAATGAAACTGCGTCTTGTGAAATGCTTTCCGGTGTAAGCGGACTATGTATTCATGTAAAAAACAAAAATGACACTACCGTGCAGGTATTCCGTCCTCACTTCAATCTGTCTGCAGAGCAACGTGCGGTGCGCATATAGAGGTTGTCCCATTTAATGCAATACAAAAATGATTTATGAAGCATTGCATTAGCTTTGCACCACGGCCTCACTCATTCAGAATGTAAATAATAGAGGCTTATCTATCGAATATGTTCAGACTGGCTTTTTATATTCCGTGTTTCGATTATAATTAAAGTGAATAACATGGCACACGCTGTATACCGTGAACATTCCGCCCAAGAATATTCTTCAAGAATAATTGAAATGGTGAAATTGCTCCATTGTGCCGTCTTATCACAATGCGTTCAACAGTGATGGCAGCTACAAATTCTGTGAGCAGTGGCTTCACACCGATGCGACCCCTTTTTTTTAATTTATTTCTGGCTGACAACAAAATGTACTTTTCTATTTTTCTGTTTTGAGAAGGTAATTATATGGGTTGACTATTTTGCTTTCTTTTTTTCACACGTCGTTCCCATATAGCGTTTTCTAGACCCAAATGTGGTCGTTTTCGAAGAAATCGAGATATTCATATTTAACTTCGATATATTTAACTTCGCATAGTAACTTTTTCCGGTACTCAAAGTCACCCGCGAAAGGTTGCTCCAGGTAGGCATTTTTTCTAGGTCGCACTGCAAAGCAGCCATACAGGTAAAGCATTTCATCGAACTATGATACACTGCATAGTCGCCGGAATACACTGGCCATAGACTGAAGGCGAGAGTTCCATTGAGTCCGGACGGCTGCATCGAGACGGGAAGACATTTTTGCCCGGAAAAGGTTTGACGCGACTACTGTGCACTGAACAAGGATGACCAGAAAGGATGAAAACATGGGTTTGTACTGTGCGATGTCAGTGCACGTTAAAGAACCCCAGGTGGTCGCCCTGCTCATCAGGGGTTGGCAGGAAACGAGGCAGCAGACGCAGCCGCCGGCGCGCTCTCTCACCGGGCTGTTTTCTCCTCCCCACACGATCAGGAACCCGATTTTAATCCGGTGTATACATTCAAAGAAATTACAGCCTACTATCAAAACAGTCATCGCCTTTACCCTAGCCGATGTAAAGGCCTCAAGAAGGCGGATGAGCGGCTCCTTCTCCGCCTTCTCACCAATACATTACTGTGCCCGGCAGCACTAAAGCATTTTGACCCCTCCTTTAACGGCAGCTGCCCGCACTGTAGTGCGGTGTCTTCTGACACCTATCACATGGTGTGGGCCTGCCCCTCCAGCCCCGCTATTTCCCCCATCCCCAACCCAACCCGGGAGGACTGAGAGGCGACCCTGCTCGGCTGCCACGACTTACAGGCCCAACAAGCCTTAGTCGGGCGCGCCCGGGCGGCGGCCACCGCCACTGGGGTCCCATACTAGGGACCGCCACCTAATGTTTGTAAGGATCGGTCCCTTACGGGCTGATCCAAGCATACCTCCTGTCCTTTCTTAATAAATGTTTTCACCACCACCACCACCACCGGAGCCCTCCACTACGGCGTCCCTCATAGCCTGAGTTGCTTTGGGGCGTTAAACCCCTATAAAACAAAAACATGGGTTTCCCCAGGAATTGTAATGGAAGGAGAGGGGGAGGGGGGGGGGGGGGGGGTGTGCGTAGAAGAGAAGCGGTTTTCATTTTTATTCCTTATTTCTGTCCTTTATGTATCGCATAAACTAGCAAAGTTTATGACTCCAACGCTCATGACAAGTGTGACAAACATTCGTTGTTGTGTGAGGAGAAAAAAATTGTTACGAATTAAGGGAAGCCTTCAGAAAAAAAGCGGCATGTGCAGGGAAATCACTGGGTGGGCCGTACATCCACTCAAAAACCGGGAAGCACAGAGCCTCAGCATCCCACCGTCATGCCCTATTATATTAAAAGGTGGTAGGCTTTTAACGTAGTTAAACCGAGCAGATGTGCGAAAGGTTGCGTTTACCCTGGTTGGCTGAGGGTTTTGCATCGGTGGGTCATAGTTGGCTTAGTCGTTACCACGTCTGGCGACGATATGAGGTCGGTAGTAGTGTTATTTCACGAAGACGATGATGATGAAAACTTTATTTATAACAAGGGAGTTTTGGACACGTCGGTCCTTGGGCCCCCGCACGGCCCCACTGCACTCAAACGTTCATGTCCCGGAGGCTCATGACGCTGGCAGCCCGGCCGGTGGCGATGGCTTGCTTGGCCGGGTCCTCGGAGCGCAGTAGGGTCTCCAAAGCCTCCCATGAGGTAAGGTGCTCCAGGCCCCGCGGGGGAGGATCCGCCGGGCAGAGGAAAAGAATATGGTCGAGGGTGGCTTTGGGGTGGTGGCAGAGGGTACAGGAAGGGTTCGTGTGGACTGGGTGATATCGCGAGCGTATATAAGGGGAGGGCAAAGTGCGTGTTTGGAGCCGCCTCCAAAGTGTCTGATGGTAATTGTCGAGGGAAGGATGAGGTGGGGGATAGAGCCGACGCTCGGCTTTGTAGGCCTGCGTCATTTCACTGAGTGAGTGCATGCGCTCCCGCGAGAACCCCGGGTCGGAGGCCGCCGGTGCCCGGTTGAGAGAAGCTCGGGCTAAAGCGTTGGCGGCCTCGTTTCCGGGATTCCCGGAGTGGGCAGGCACCCATATCAGCTCCACATGGCGGGGCGGGTGGCGGGTGCGGGAGAGTTCACGTCCCTGCATTTCGCATACTGTACTCCCTCGCCACGAAGACGACGATGTGCAATTCACAGCGCGAGAGGGTGCTGCCGTTTAACACGAAGCGTGTTCGGCTGCGGTGAAAGCGGTGAAGCTTTCGCGCAGCGGCCTGCGAAGCTTCTCTGTGCGCGCAGCCGCGGGTTCGACTCCCAGGCGTGGATAGTTCTTTGATTTCTTTGTAACTTAGCAAAAGCTAGAAGCTCTCCGCCCAAGCGTCCAGACTTGGCCAAAAACATAAAAACGCGGAAACCAAGCGTGCAAATATACCGTACGCTGCGGGGGTGAGCGAGGCACATTCACGAATTTTCAAAGGCTATATGACGTGCACATTTCTCATCAGCCTACCAGAAAGTTGAGACAGCAGCTGGTCCGAGTTAAAGACCGCCTAGAGCGCTCAAGATACCCTGGTGTGGTGTACATGTCAAGGCTGTGACGCTGCCTACATTGGCCAAGTTGGAAACTTCAGACGAAGGCTCAAAGAGCATCAGAATGACGTCATGAACGACCGCTCTACATCTAATGCTTTGGCGGAACACAACGCATCAACAGGACACCCCATTGTCTCGTGATTGTCTCGTGTGCTGCGCTAACGTTTGCACGTAGAACTATGCACCGACTAGCCCAGCAACAAGTGTTACTTGAGGACACTCCACTCAGGGGGACGAAGCATCTAATACTGCGCACTGGATGCCACCGGGGCGTCCGTTCTGGGACGGCTCTGTCGAGATCCCTGCGCGTTGCGGGCAGCGCCTGACGGCGACCGGTTGCAGTCGGCGCACAAGGACGCCACAGAAGGCCGCCAAAGCGCGGCGACTCCGTAGTAGGCAGCCTCAACCGGAGCAGTGTCCAACGGTCGGTCCAGCAGTGCGCCTCTCCCAATCCTGGCAACCGCTCCAGCTTCTCGACCAAGCGAGAACGAACGGCTCAGGGACGAAATGTTGGCCGGAAAAAATACTTTTAAGGGGTCCACGGCGCAACAAGTGAATGCGGTTACCACGATTTCGAGCGCTGACGTCTTTGCGAAGCGGTTGACCGCTCCTTCAAATCTACGTCGCTTCATTATTCACAACAGCGCACGAAACACGGACAAAAGGCGAAAGAATGGACAACACTGCACCGTCGTTCGTGCGGTTGCACGCCGACATTTTCTGCCACAACCATTTTTTTTAGACATAAAGACCAATTGGCTAGAGAAAGAGTGGAAGCCTATCACATGCATAATTCTGGAAACACTTGCGTCAGTCGGCCTTCTGTAGTGGTGTCACAGAATGAACTTCATTTCCTCAAGGGCGCCCATTTTGATTGATAGCGCGATTAAGTACGCGTCCAGTGTTATCTTTTGTTTTTGTTGTTGAACACGTGCTTATTAGCTCACGCCTTGTATGACGGTTCCGTTTGTGTTTGTTTTTTCGAAGATGTATATATACTCTTCCCTTCCCGTTATTTCGTAAAATAAATTGTAAAATGGTTTTTGAGGAAAGGAAATGGCGCAGTAACTGTCTCACATATCTCGGCGGACACCTGAACCGCGCCGTAAGGGAAGGGAGGAAGGTGGGAGTGAAAGAAGAAAGAGAGAAAGAGGTGCCGTAGTGGAGGTCTCCGGAATAATTTCGACCACCTGGGGATCTTTAACGTGCACTGACATCGCACAGCACACGGGCGCCTCTTGCGTTTCGCCTCCATCGAAACGCGGCCGCCGCGGTCGGGTTCGAACCCGGGTACTCTTATCTGTTTTTTGAGCAACGTCCGCTCCGGCGGACGCAGCTGTTGCTGCGACGCGCGTCTTTCCTTTCCTCTCTCTCCTTCCTCTGATCTTTTAACTCTCCTCTATCTGCACGTGGCAGCGGTGGTGGCTTGGCTCGAGCCAGTAGCAGGCCCGTGCAATTTCCTTTTCATCCTTCTCTCAGTCACAACAACAACAACAACATAAATTTCCAGCGCTTCTGTTGTCGATTCTCCCCCTTTTATCCGCGTGTTTCGTGCGCTATTGTGAATAATGAATAAGTACCAACTCTCCCAACTTTCGTTACTTCGCTTCCCCTGGGGCAGCTTCATTTAGAAGAAAGGCAGAGGGCATCGTTTTTCTCGCCGTCCACTCTGAGTTGCGCGCGGGATTCAACACTCGACGCAGCTGAGTTCTAGCGGCAGCCTTTGCTGCACAGTGCTTATCGCATGGCCACCGCGCCTAATTTTATGCGTAATCTGACAGAACCAGTGACTGATCCAGAAGTAGGCGTCTGAGTTCACCGCCACCCCTCGTTGGTGGCCGATGATCTTTGCTAAGGTGACGACAGCGGTGCTGATATTCGGCGAGAGATTCTCGCCAGCAGAAATACGCACGTACGCTTCGAGCGCGCCTTCACGCCCGCACTCGTGGCTTGAATCTTCCTTGGACGAGTCCACCGACGGAGCAGGCAGTCAGGGCTTACAAACGCACTGTCGACGAATACTACACGCGGCAAAAATTAGACTTAGCTGATCTACACCAGCCACACCCATACTTATCGATCCGTGAAGCTCGCATTCTTCGCCGAATACAGTTTAATCTCCTACATACACCAGCCAAACTTTACCTATACCGGTACACTTCCACACCTCAGCGCCCAAACTGTCCACACACATATGCAGACATAGAACACGGCATTACGCAGTGCCACGCAGCCTTCCTGTCCCCCGCCTATCCTTTCCCCCCACCCCCCCTGTGGCCCATCTGGCTCGCCTCCCTGGATCTAAAACTGCAACGTGCCCTCCTCGTCTTGGCCCGGGACCTATTGAACGCCTAATAGAAAGGATGTTCTAATAAAAGCGTCACACCACCGCCACCATCTCCGTACGAGTCCAGGCGCTGTCGCTAAAGGTCTGCCTGTGGCCGCCGATCTGGGAGCGCTGTGTCCGCCGGACCGTTCCGCGTTCATTACCCGCCTTCCGCTCCAGCATTGCAACGGGGCTGCTGGCGAACCGGCGCATCAAGTGCTGCTGGGGTCCTGGCTAAAGGTTTAGCCTCGCCGCCACGAGATGAGCCTGCAGTCGTGCGTGTAATGCGTGCGGATAGCTGCTCCGCGCAGTTAGTCCAGCCGGTGATGCGAGACGCGGCCCTTTGTCACGACCTGCGCGCAACAATGCAGGCCTCGAGCGAAGCCGTTTCCCAGCCACTTTCGCTGTGGGAAAACCTGCGGTGCCGCACGTTCTTCCGCCGCCCGGAATGCAAAGACCCCAAGGACGTCTGGGCGACCGGTTCCCCAGTGTGCCGCGGACCTCGGCTCCGGACCGGCCGGGTACGCGCTTCATTTAAATTAAGAGGACGGCCGCGTATCGCCGACCCGCGTTAACCGTGTCAGCTGTTTTTTCTCGCCAGTCCACGTGATTAACGCCGACGGCGTTTGAAAGCGGCCGAAGGATAATCTAAAGCATGCGGTATACTTTGAATGTGATTCCGGATGCATGCATGTGTGAAGAAGCGCAATCATTGCGTCACGGCCGAGCGTTCGCACGCTGGCCGCGGGGGTCGTCAGCCGCCTTTCCATGCGCTGACGACGCGTCTGTCTTGCTCGATGAAGCAGACGCTTTGTATGCGTGGCTTGGTCTATGCAAACCAGAGGCCGGCGACCGCACCAGGTAGACGGCGACGAGCACGATCGGCGCGAAGTCCAGTCTGCCTTTGATGGGCGCAGCTGTGGACTTTCTCTAACCTGGGAGCGCAACCAGACCACTCCTCCAGATGGCTAAGGTTCCCGCACACGCCGAGAATGCCGGCAGGATCCGGGAATGCAGGTCTACTCTTCCCACACGTCTATGGTGGCGCCTTCCATTAATGCTGCTCTCAGTTTCCCGCCCTCTCTCATGCTCTGCTCTAACGGAAGCAGGATAGGCCGTAAAGCAGTACTGCGGGTAATGCCGGCGTTTAAGGGGAATGTCGTTTCCAATAAAATCAGCAGAAGCGAACCATCATTTGTAACTGGACGAGATTTTAACATTAAACAAAATATCCTGACGCTTTATCTTGTTTGCATGACGCAAAAAGCTACTTTTTTTTTCAACAATACTACAATATGAATATCCGCACCCCCCATCCGTTCTGCCATTCGCGCTCTATCTAGCCGTCGTTAACAACCAGGGAAAAGAAATATCCAGCATGTCAATTAGTACTGGGGATATAGACAAGGCAGAGGAGGCGGCAATAGCTTTAGCCATCACGGAAGCAAACAGAAACAACAAGAGCTACTCAATAGTAACAGACTCACAGGCTGCATGCAGACGCTTCCTAAGGGGAAGAATAAGCAAGCAGGCCGGCACCCTCCTATGGGAGGCGACAAAACTCAAAAACAAGCAGAATGTGGTATGTGCACCTGGGCACGGAGGAGTGGAGGGGAGCCTTAAAGTCGACGCGATAGTTCGAGGTTACACAAACCGAACGAGCGACGAAAAGGGGGAAACCAACACTACTACGAACAGCTACAGAGAGCTCACCATGTTTTGGAAGTTAGGACGCCGTAAATACCCGCTTCCCAACAAGACACTCACAAGACATCAGGCAACTACATGGAGACGGCTACAAACAAATTCATACCCAAGTCGCTACATATACAGTAAGATTTGGCCTACGCAATACACTCTAGAATGCGTGTGGTGCGGAGAGATAGCCACCCTCTACCACTCCACATGGGGCTGTCGGGCGAGCCCGATAGAGCCCAGAATTACAAACCCGACAGGTCGAACAGTGGGAGGAGATTCTGTCCAGCTCCGACCCGCAAGATCAGCTTGCGCTGGTTGAGCGGGCCGAGGAGGCAGCAAGAACCAATGGGATCCTGTACATAGGAACACCACCTGCTGCTCAAGACCCCAACCCCTAAACCCCGTCCCATTATGCGGAATAAAGTTTTATACTACTACTACTACTTAGTCCCCAGGCTGATGCCGTCGCTTGGTGGGTGCGGAGCGACCTCGGACCATGGCTTCGCCACCTACGTATATTATTCTATACGGAGCAGTCTCCGTCCCCACTGCTGTGGTCTGAAAGAAACATGCAATGGCAAACACGCCGCCGTCTCCAGCT